>NC_137123.1:37171636-37414136 GCF_949319135.1 Squalius cephalus | reverse complement strand
CAATGTCCGTGCGGACGTCCGTGTTTTACTTTCACTTTTATATTAGCGATTTAAAAGCACCCGCTCGTGTCACACGTCGATTAACCGATGGGAAAATATCCTCACAGTCATATACCTAATAAATTTATATTTAAATACAATAGGCCTACCTAGTAAAACGTTTTATATACTATTTTGATATCCTTTTGGACACAAGAGGGCAGTATAGCCCTATGTTTGCTTTTTTGTTGAACCAAATAGCACTAAATAGCCTGTTTTTAACTTTTTCATACTTCTTGAATTGCAAAAACAGAATAAAATAGGTTTAGTTCTAATATTTGTATAATTTTATATAAAAATAAATGGTGTATAATTACATTTTTAGAAGTTATGAGATGTTTCCTGCTTCCTTTTTGACATTAATTTAATCCCTCGCCATAGCAAAACCGTTTGAGATATTCAATATCCGTTTACAATTTAGCATCATTAATATATTTTTATCATGTTGAAAAAGTTTGGTGGGAATAAAATAAACCTTTTAGGAGGAGTAACTAAAAACTCAGAGGCTGATTTAACAAAAAATCCATATTCAGACCAAAATATCTGACTTCCTGTTGGTTGCAGCTAATGCCTGTAAATTAGAAAGTTGTCCGGCTCGATGAGACCAATATACGTACTGATTTTTGTAATTGTGGGTAAAACTAACCCCCCCACTTTTGTCAAAAACATTTTGAAAGTGACACACTTCCTGCTGCCAGTTGGTGGCGCTATAACTTTGACTCACAATAGTCACATCCATCTGATCGGGTGGGTGGTGGGTGGGTGGTGTGGCGCAATGGATAAGACACATGCCTTTGGTGTGAGAGACCCGGGTTCGAATCCACTGTGAGACACCAATGTGTCCCTGAGCAAGACACTTAACCCCTAGTTGCTCCAGAGGCGTGCGACCTCTGACATATATAGCAATTGTAAGTCGCTTTGGATAAAAGCGTCAGCTAAATGAATAAATGTAAAATGTAAAATGATCGGCCTCTTACCACGAACACACTGCTGAAGTTTCATCAAGATCAGTTAATGTGTGCAGAAGTTATAACACTTCGTGTTTCTCTTTTCTCGCCATAAATTCGTGTCCTCGCCACAGCCAAACCGTTTGAGATATCAAAAATCCGTCCGCAATTTAGCATCCTCAACGTCTTGACTTCATGCACACCGAGTTTGGTGGCGATTTAATTCATTCTCTAGGAGAAGTGTTTCAAATTCCACAGCAAGCGTTCTCCAAACAACCCATAATTGCCGACTTCCTGTTGGGCTGGCGTAAAATTTAGAGCACGAAAGTTGTTCGGCCCGATGAGATCTATATGTGTACCGAGTTTCATATCATTACATGCAAGTGTGTTTGATTTATGGACAAATGTTCGGATCCCGTTCCAGGGGGCGCTGTTGAGCCCCCCTGCCACGCCCGGGTACCAGCTTCAGCCCGGCCCTGATGCCAGGGGGTTCTGACTTGTGTGCAAAGTTTCAAGAGTTTTTGAGCACGTTAAAGGCCCCAAAAGCCCCTGAAACCTTGATTAACAATATAAAAGCAATAGTCAAATCCCCCCCTCCCCTCACACACACAGAGACAGAGAGAGGGAGAGAAAATTCTCCAGAAAATCCACATTCAAACCAAAATATCTCTCTTCCTCTTGGTCCGAGCTAGTTACTGTAAATTAGAAAGTTGTCCGTCTTGATGAGAACAATACACATACCAAGTTTTGTTGCTGTTGATAAAACTAACCCCCCCACTTTTGACTAAAGGTGGCGCTACTGAGCCATTTCACCACGCCCGTTTCTGAAACTTTGCACATGTCTACTGGATAATAAATGTGATGTGTCTGTCGAGTTTCATGCATTTTCAAGCATGTGAAGAGTCTCAAAAGCATCCGAAAAGAATATTAAAGTTTGATGCGTTGCCACGGCAACAGTATCTAAGATATCAATAATCCTTTCACAGGTCTACATCTGCCGTGTGTTTACATTATACACATAAAGTTTGAAGCAAATCGGGTAAAAATAAGAGGGTGATTTCAAAGCATTTTGAAAGTGACACACTTCCTGTTGCCAGTTGGTGGCGCTATAACTTTGACTCACAAATGTCACATCCATGTGATCGGCCTCTTACAACTAACACACTGCTGAAGTTTCATCAAGATCAGTTAATGTATGCAGAAGTTATAACACAATTCCTGTTTGAATTATTCGCCATAAATTTGTTTCCTTGCCACGGCCAAACCGTTCGAGATATCAAAAATCCGTCCGCAATTTAGCATCCTCAATGTCTTGACTTCATGCCGACCGAGTTTGGAGGCGAATGGATGAATTTCCTAGGAGGAGTACATCAGATTCCACAGCATGCGTTTCCAAACAACCTATAATAGCCGACTTCCTGTTGGTCTGGCGTAAAACTTAGAGCACGAAAGTTGTTTGGCCCGATGAGATCTATATGTGTACCGAGTTTCATATTATTACATGCAAGCGTGTCTGATTTATGGACAAGTGTTCGGATCCCGTTCCAGGGGGCGCTGTCGAGGCCCCCTGCCACGCCCGGGTACCAGCTTCAGCCCGGCCCTGATGGCCGCGGGTTCTGACCTGTGTGCAAAATTTCAAGAGTTTTCGAGCATGTTAAGGGCCCCAAAAGTGCCCGAAAGGTTGACAAAATAATAATAATAATAATAATAATAATAATAATAAATATAGCTGCGAGCAGCGATTACGGGCCCAAGCCGGTGGCACCGCAACCCCGGTGCCTTTAGTTACCTAAAGGCACCGGGGTGGCGGTACCGCCGGCTTGGGCCCTCCATCGCTGCTCGCAGCTATATTTATATATATATATATATATATATATATATATATATATATACATACATACATACATACACACACATACATATATATGTATATATATATATATATATATTATTGTTCAAAAGTTTGGGGTCAGTAAGATTTTTAATGTTTTTAGGAGAAGTCTCTTCTGCTCACCAAGGCTGCATTTATTGATTAAAAATACAAACAAAAACAGTAATATTGTGAAATATTATTCCAATTTAAAACAGCTGTTTTCAATTTTTAAATATTTTACATAGTAATTCATTTCTGTGATCAAAGTTGAGTTTTCAGCATCATTACTCCAGTCTTCAGTGTCACATGATCCTTCAGAAATCATACTAATATGATGATTGATGCTCAATAAATATTCATTATTATTTTCAATGTTGAAAACAGTTGTGTACAGATTTTTTTTTTAAAAATGCTTTGATGAATGTAAAGTTCAAAAGAACAGCATATATTTCAAATATATATATTTTTAACATTATAAATGTCTTTACTGTAACTGTTGATCAGTTTAACTCATCCTTCATAAATAAAAGTACTGATTTATTTTATTTATTTCCCCCAAAAATAAAATTTTAATTATTACTAACCCAAAACTTTTGAGCGGTAGTGTTTAACGTTACAAAAGCTTTAGATTTCAGATAAATGCTGTTCTTTTGAACTTTCTATTCATCAAAGACTGTACACAACTGTTTTCGACATTTAAAATAATAATGAATGTTTCTTGAGTATCAATCATCATATTAGAATAATTTCTGAAGGATCATGTGACAGTGACGACTGGAGTAATGATGCTGAAAACTCAGCTTTGATCACAGGAATAAATAACAGTTTAAAATATATTAAAATAGAAAGCAGCTGTTTTAAATTGGAATAATATTTTACAATATTACTGTTTTTGTTTGTATTTTTAATCAAATAAATGCAGCCTTGGTGAGCAGAAGAAACTTCTCTGTTATGTGCGCGCCACAGACTGCACGCACGTCCGCTTAGAGTTCCGCCTTTTGCCTTCCGTCAATATTACGTTATTAGAAAAATATTTTTTTAGAGAATCGATTTTTTGACATTTGTGAATCGATTCAGAATCGTCCACGTCCGCATCGCGATGCATCTAAGAATACATTTTTTCTCCCACCCCTAGATTTCATACAACAGGTTAATAAACAGTTACAATTAAGTCACTTACATTTTAGATGCAATGTTGACTGTTTTTGTTCTGTTTCAGCAGCGAAAATAGTTAAACAAAGATCACGGCAGAACCATCACGCATCACGTGTTTTCTCATAACTGAACGATTCAGCATTTTTAACGAATCGGTTGACTCAAAGATTGAATGATCAATCCATAAACATCTGTCTTAATCATGATCGACTCATTCGAACGAATCGTTTGAACGAATGAATCAATGACTCGCTTATTAAGATGGATGCCTGGCGACACCTAATGGCGGTTTAGTGTTGTTTAAAAGCATCATTCTTTCCCACATGTGTGTGATTTGTGTGTGCAACATTATCATTATTTTTCTTTCACTATTATATTAGCGATTTAAAAGCACCCACTCGTGTCACACGTCGATTAACCGGTGGGAAAATATCCTCAGACACATACCTAATAAATGTATATTTAAATACAATATTGGCCTACCTGGTAAAAAGTTTTATATACTATTTTGATGTCCTTTTGGACACAAGAGGGCAGTATAGCCCTATGTTTGCTTTTTTGTTGAACCAAATAGCACTAAATAGCCTGTTTTAACTTTTTCATTCTTCTTGAATTGCAAAAACAGAATAAAATGGGTTTAGTTGTGATATTTGTATTCTTTTATATAGAAATAAATGGTATATAATTACATTTTTAGAAGATTTTTAGTGTTTCCTTTTTGGACATTACTTTAATCCCTCGCCATAGCAAAACCGTTTGAGATATTTATTATCCATTCACAATTTAGCATATTTAATGTAGTTTCATCATGTTGAAAAAGTTTGGTACAAATAAAATAAATAGTTTAAGAGGAGTGGCTAAAAATTCAGAGGCTGATTTTGCAAAAAAAATTCACATTCAGACCAAAATATCTGACTTCCTGATGGCCAGAGCTATTGAATGTAAATTAGAAAGTTGTCCGGCTTGATGAGAACAATATACAAACTGTTTTTTCTTTACTGTAGTTAAAACTAACCCCCCCACTTTTGTCAAAAGCATGTTGAAAGTGACACACTTCCTGCTGCCAGTTGGTGGCGCTATAACTTTGACTCACAATAGCTACATCCATCTGATCGGCCTCTTACCACGAACACACTGCTGAAGTTTCATCAAGATCAGTTAATGTATGCAGAAGTTATTCCACTTCCGTGTTTCTCTTTTCTCGCCATAAATTCGATTCCTCGCCACAGCCAAACCGTTCGAGATATCAAAAATCCGTCCGCAATTTAGCATCCTCAAAGTCTTGACTACATGCACACCGAGTTTGAAGGGGACACGGTGAATTTTCTAGGAGGAGTATTTCACATTCCACAGCAAGCGTTTTCCAAACAACCCATAATAGCCGACTTCCTGTTGGGCTGGCGTAAAACTTGTCTGGGGAAAAGTTGTTCGGCCCGATGAGATCTATATGTGTACCGAGTTTCATATTAATTCATGCGAGCGTGTTTGATATATGGATCAAGTTTTAGAACCCCGTTCAAGGGGGCGCTGTTGAGCCCCCCAGCCACGCCCGGGTACCAGCTTCAGCCCGGCCCTGATGGCCGTGGGTTCTGACCTGTGTGCAAAGTTTCAAGAGTTTTTGAGCACGTTAAGGACCCCAAAAGCCCCTGAAACCTTGATTAACAATATAAAAGCAATAGTCAAATCCCCCCCTCCCCTCACACACACACAGACACAGAGAGAGGGAGAGAAAATTCTTCAGAAAATCCACATTCAAACCAAAATATCTCTCTTCCTGTTGGTCGGAGATGGTTCATGTAAATTAGAAAGTTGTCCGTCTTGATGAGAACAATACACATACCAAGTTTTGTGATTCTAGGAAAAACTAAGCCCCCATTTTTGACTAAAGGTGGCGCTACTGAGCCATTCCACCACGCCCGTTTCTGAAACTTTGCACATGTCTACGGGCTAATAAATGTGATGTGTCTGTTGAGTTTCATGCAATTTCAAGTATGTTAAGAGTCTCAAAAGCATCAAAAAATAATATTAAAGTTTGATGCGTTGCCACGGCAACAGTATCTAAGATATCAATAATCCTTTCACAGGTTTACATCTGCCGTGTGTCTACATTGTACACATAAAGTTTGAAGCAAATCGGGTAAAAATAAGACACTGATTTCAAAGCATTTTGAAAGTGATGTACTTCCTGCTGCCTGTTGGTGGCGCTATAACTTTGACTCACAATAGTCACATCCATGTGATCGGCCTCTTACAACGAACACACTGCTGAAGTTTCATCAAGATCAGTTAATGTATGCAGAAGTTATAACACACTTCCTGTTTCATATTTTCGCCATAAATTTGTTTCCTCGCCACGGCCAAACCGTTCGAAATATCAAAAATCCGTCCGCAATTTAGCATCCTCAATGTCTTGACTTCATGCACACCGAGTTTGGAGGCGAATCGATGAATTCCCTAGGAGGAGTACATTAAATTCCACAGCATGCGTTTCCAAACAACGCTAAATAGCCAACTTCCTGTTTGGCTGGCGTAAAACTTAGAGCACGAAAGTTGTTCGGCCCGATGAGATCTATATGTGTACCGAGTTTCATATTATTACATGCAAGCGTGTTTGATTTATGGACATGTGTTTGGATCCCGTTCCAGGGGGCGCTGTCGAGCCCCCCTGCCACGCCCGGGTACCAGCTTCAGTCCGGCCCTGATGGCCGCGGGTTTTGACGTGTGTGCAAAATTTCAAGAGTTTTCGAGCATGTTAAGGGCCCCAAAAGTGCCCGAAAGGTTGACAAAATAATAATAATAATAATAATTAAAGCTGCAAGCAGCGATGAAAGGGCCCTCGCACCCGTGCCATCAACACTCGGTGGCTTTAGGAAGACAGAGCATGGTTGGGAAATGTACATTTAAGGAGGTATATATAGTAAGAGTATGTCAAAGTTAGTAACAAAATGTTTTGTATAATGGTGATAATAGCATGCTTCATGACTCAGCTAAGTGTTGCTAGCATGTTTAGTCTGTTTCTAGCATGCTTAGTACACAATAATTATGTGGTTAGTACTGTATTACTGTGTTAACCATGTCAGTTTCTGTTGCCAGTAGGTGGCGTTATGACTATTGCTGAATATGAGCATGGATGTGTGTTCAGGACAGAACTCTTATCAAACGTGTGAAGTTTGGTGCAAATTGGAAATTGCCTTCTTGAGTAACAAAAAAGTCATGTTTCATTGAATTAGCATTCTTTAGCACTTAGCTAAGCATTGTTAGCATGTTTTAACATGTTTCTAGCATGTTTAGAACTCAATGGCATTTTTAACATGTTGCTAGAACGGCATCAACGTGTTAAACATGTCACTTCCTGTTGCCAGTAGGTGGCGCTATTACTATAAATGAACATTCTCATGTAGATGTATTCAGGCCATGACTCTTATCAAAAGTGTGAAGTTTGGGGCAGATTGGACATTCCATGCCAGAGTTACAGCAAATTCCTATTTAATTGCAATAATAGCATGCTTTAGCACTTAGCTAAGAGTTTGCTAGCATGTTTTAGCATGTTTATAATATGTTGTTAGCATGTTTAACACTTGCTGGCACTTTTTTATATGTTATTAGGAGTCCATAACAGTGTTAAACATGTCACTTCCTGTTGCCAGCAGGTGGCGCTATGTCTGTAACTGAATATAAGCATGGTCATGTGTTCAGGACAGAATGCTTATCAAAAGTGTGAAGTTTGGGGCAGATTGGACATTCCATGCCTGAGTTACAGCAAATTCATATTTAATTGCAGTAATATCATTCTTTAGCACTTAGCTAAGTGTTTGCTAGTATGTTTTAGCATGTCTCTAGTATGTTGGTAGGATGTTTAGCACCTACTGGCATTTTTTTAATATGTTATTAGGAGTCAAGAACAGTGTTAAACATCACTTCCTGTTGCCAGCAGGTGGCGCTATGACTATAACTAAATATGAGCATGGACATGTGTTCAAGAGATAACTCTTATCAAACGTGTGAAGTTTGGGGTAGATTGTACATTGCCTTCTTGAGTAACAACAAAGTCCTGTTTCATTGAATTAGCATGCTTTAGCACTTAGCTAAGTATTGCTAGCATGTTTTAATATGTTTCTAACATGTTTAGAACTCAATGGCATTTTTAACATGTTGCTAGAACGGCATCAACGTGTTAAACATGTCACTTCCTGTTGCCAGTAGGTGGCGCTATTACTATAACTGAATTTGAGCATAGACATGTGTTCAGGCCATGATTCTTATCAAACGTGTGAAGTTTGGGGCAGATTGGACATTCCATGCCTGGGTTACAGCAAATTCCTATTTAATTGCAGTGATAGCATGCTTTAGCACTTAGCTAAGTGTTTGCTAGCATGTTTCTAGTATGTTGCTAACCTGTTTAGCACTTGCTGGCTCTTTTTTATATGTTATTAGGAGACCACAACAGTGTTAAACATGTCACTTCCTGTTGACAGCAGGTGGCGCTATTACTATAACTGAATATTCTCATGTAGATGTGTTCAGGCCATGACTCTTATCAAACGTGTGAAGTTTGAGGCAGATTGGACATTCCATGCCTGTGTTACAGCAAATTCCTATTTAATTGCAGCAATAGCATGCTTTAGTACTTAGCTAAGTGTTTGCTAGCATGTTTTAGCATTTTTCTAGTATGTTGTTAGCATGTTTAGCACTTGCTGGCACTTTTTTATATGTTTTTATGTCCACAACAGTGTTTAACATGTCACTTCCTGTTGCCAGCAGGTGGCACTATGACTGTAACTGAATATGAGCATGGTCATGTGTTCAGGACAGAACGTTTATTAAAAGTGTGAAGTTTGGCGCAGATTGGACATTGCCTTCTTGAGTAACAACAACATCCTGTTTCATTGAATTAGCATGCTTTAGCACTTAGCTAAGTATTGCTAGCATGTTTTAACATGTTTCTAGCATGTTTAGAAGTCAATGGCATTTTTAACATGTTGCTAGAATGGCATCAACGTGTTAAACATGACACTTCCTGTTACCAGTAGGTGGCGCTATTACTATAACTGAATGTTCTCATGTAGATGTGTTCAGGACAGAACGCTTATCAAAAGTGTGAAGTTTGGGGCAGATTGGACATTCCATGCCTGAGTTACAGCAAATTCCTATTTAATTGCAATAATAGCATGCTTTAGCACTTAGCTAAGAGTTTGCTAGCATGTTTTAGCATGCTTCTAGTATGTTGTTAGCATGTTTAGCACTTGCTGGCACTTTTTTATATGTTATTAGGAGTCCATAACAGTGTTAAACATGTCACTTCCTGTTGCCAGCAGGTGGCGCTATGACTGTAACTGAATATGAGCATGGTCATGTGTTCAGGACAGAACGCTTATCAAAAGTGTGAAGTTTGGGGCAGATTGGACATTCCATGCCTGAGTTACAGCAAATTCATATTTAATTGCAGTAATATAATTCTTTAGCACTTAGCTAAGTGTTTGCTAGTATGTTTTAGCATGTCTCTAGTATGTTGGTAGGATGTTTAGCACCTACTGGCCTTTTTTTTATATGTTATTAGGAGTCAAGAACAGTGTTAAACGTCACTTCCTGTTGCCAGCAGGTGGCGCTATGACTATAACTAAATATGAGCATGGACATGTGTTCAAGAGATAACTCTTATCAAACGTGTGAAGTTTGGGGTAGATTGTACATTGCCTTCTTGAGTAACAACAAAGTCCTGTTTCATTGAATTAGCATGCTTTAGCACTTAGCTAAGTATTGCTAGCATGTTTTAACATGTTTCTAGCATGTTTAGAAGTCAATGGCATTTTTAACATGTTGCTAGAACGGCATCAACGTGTTAAACATGTCACTTCCTGTTGCCAGTAGGTGGTGCTATTACTATAACTGAATTTGAGCATAGACATGTGTTCAGGCCATGATTCTTATCAAACGTGTGAAGTTTGGGGCAGATTGGACATTCCATGCCTGGGTTACAGCAAATTCCTATTTAATTGCAGTGATAGCATGCTTTAGCACTTAGCTAAGTGTTTGCTAGCATGTTTCTAGTATGTTGCTAACCTGTTTAGCACTTGCTGGCTCTTTTTTATATGTTATTAGGAGACCACAACAGTGTTAAACATGTCACTTCCTGTTGACAGCAGGTGGCGCTATTACTATAACTGAATATTCTCATGTAGATGTGTTCAGGCCATGACTCTTATCAAACGTGTGAAGTTTGAGGCAGATTGGACATTCCATGCCTGTGTTACAGCAAATTCCTATTTAATTGCAGCAATAGCATGCTTTAGCACTTAGCTAAGTGTTTGCTAGCATGTTTTAGCATGTTTCTAGTATGTTGTTAGCATGTTTAACACTTGCTGGCACTTTTTTATATGTTATTAGGAGTCCATAACAGTGTTAAACGTCACTTCCTGTTGCCAGCAGGTGGCGCTATGACTATAACTAAATATGAGCATGGACATGTGTTCAAGAGATAACTCTTATCAAATGTGTGAAGTTTGGCGCAGATTGGACATTGCCTTCTTGAGTAACAACAACATCCTGTTTCATTGAATTAGCATGCTTTAGCACTTAGCTAAGTATTGCTAGCATGTTTTAACATGTTTCTAGCATGTTTAGAAGTCAATGGCATTTTTAACATGTTGCTAGAATGGCATCAACGTGTTAAACATGACACTTCCTGTTACCAGTAGGTGGCGCTATTACTATACCTGAATTTTCTCATGTAGATGTGTTCAGGACAGAACGCTTATCAAAAGTGTGAAGTTTGGGGCAGATTGGACATTCCATGCCTGAGTTACAGCAAATTCCTATTTAATTGCAATAATAGCATGCTTTAGCACTTAGCTAAGAGTTTGCTAGCATGTTTTAGCATGCTTCTATTATGTTGTTAGCATGTTTAGCACTTGCTGGCACTTTTTTATATGTTATTAGGAGTCCATAACAGTGTTAAACATGTCACTTCCTGTTGCCAGCAGGTGGCGCTATGACTGTAACTGAATATGAGCATGGTCATGTGTTCAGGACAGAACGCTTATCAAACGTGTGAAGTTTGGGGCAGATTGGACATTCCATGCCTGAGTTACAGCAACTTCCTGTTTCATGGCGAAACATCGAAATTTGTCAGGCCGCCGAGGACCCGCCCTTTGACGAAAACTCAAGATCTTCGCAATTTAACGTCGCAAAGGCCTTAAGATTACACTCACCAAATTTGAAGATGATCAGATTAAAACTGTAGGAGGAGTTCGTTAAAGTACGAGGCCTGAAAATGGCAAAAACTGCACAAAAATCTGAGAGGAAGTTCAAAATGGCTGACTTCCTGTTGTGTTTAGGGCTATGCTCCAAGAGACTTTTTTGTAGATATTAGGTCATTACATGTATGTACCGAATTTCGTGCACGTACGTGGAACGTTGCGGGAGGCGCACTCCGTTGAACTTTTATAGGTGGCGCTATCGAGCCGTTTTGCCCCGTCCAATTCTGAAACCTATATCAGATGTAAATTTTCGCCAGTTCTGACGCGTGTGCAAAGTTTCGTGAGTTTTCGCGCATGTTTAGGCCCTCAAAAATGCAATTCAATGCGGAGAAGAAGAAGAAGAATAATAATAATAATTAAAGCTGCAAGCAGCGATGAAAAGGGCCCTCGCACCCCAGCCACCGCCACCCGGCGCCTTTAGGAAATGCCTTAAGATTACACTCACCAAATTTGAAGAGGATCAGATCAAAACTGTAGGAGGAGTACGTTAAAGTACAACATCAGGAAATTACGAAAAATGTCCAAAATCTAGGAGGAAGTTCAAAATAGATCACTTCCTGTTGTGTTTAGGGCTATGCTCCAAGAGACTTTTCTGTAGGTATTGGGTCAATACATGCATGTACCAAATTTCATACCTGTACGTGAAACCAGGAGCCGGGGCAAAATGTGGGGGCAATAATTTACCGAATTTGCCCCCCCCAATTCTGAAAACCATATCACATGTAAATTTTCACCACTTCTGAGGCGTGTGCAAAGTTTCATGATTTTTCGAGCAAGTTTTGTATTTGCCACACTTCCTGCTACCAGCAGGTGGCGCTATTGCTATAACCAAATATGAGCATGGTCATGTGTTCAGGACAGGACTCTTATCAAACATGTGAAGTTTGGGACAGATTGGAAATTGTATGGCTGAGTTACTGCAGGCTGTCTGTGGTTGCCTAGCAACATCGGAACTGCATTCAACATTAATATTGAACTTATCTGATCATATCACCAGAAGGCCGAAATTGGGTGAACGTTTGTCAGGCCGCCGAGGGCACACCCTTCGACGAAAACTCTAGATCTTCGCAATTTAACGTCACAAAGGCCTTAAGATTACACTCACCGAATTTGAAGAGGATCAGATCAAATCTGTAGGAGGAGTTCGTTAAAGTACAACATCAGGAAATTACGAAAAATGCCCAAAATCTAGGAGGAAGTTCAAAATAGCTCACTTCCTGTTGTGTTTAGGGCTATGCTCCAAGAGACTTTTCTGTAGGTATTGGGTCATTACATGTATGTACCAAATTTCATACCTGTACGTGAAACCAGGAGCCGGGGCAAAATGTGGGGGCAATAATTTACCGAATTTGCCCCCCCCCAATTCTGAAAACCATATCACACGTAAATTTTCACCACTTCTGAAGCGTGTGCAAAGTTTCATGAGTTTTCGAGCATGTTTAGGCCCTCTAAAAAGCGATTCACTTTGGAGAAGAAGAAGAAGAATAATAATAAACGGAGCAAAAACAATAGGGTCCTCTCACCATCGGTGCTCGGGCCCTAATAATAATAAACAGAGCAATTCCAAGAGGGTCCTCACACCATCGGTGCTCGGGCCCTAAATATAGCTGCGAGCAGCGATTACGGGCCCAAGCCGGTGGCACCGCAACCCCGGTGCCTTTAGTTACCTAAAGGCACCGGGGGTGGCGGTACCGCCGGCTTTGGCCCTCCATCGCTGCTCGCAGCTATATTTATATATATATATATATATATATATATATATATATATATATATATATATATATATATATATATATATATATATATATATTTATATATGTGTATATATATATATATATATATATATATATATATATATATATATATATATATATATGTATTTATATATGTGTATATATATATATATATATATATATATATATATATATATATATATATATATATATATATATATATATATATATATATATATATATATATATATATATATATATATATATATATATATACACCGTTTGTCACGACCGCCAAGGTAATAAGCACAGGATCCAAAGTGCAGCAAAGTGAGGTGTTTAATATCAAAAGGGTAATCCAAAAAGCGAAATCCAAAACAGGCAAAGGTCAGAATCCAGGTAGGCAAATAACAAAAACAAGAAACAGACAAGGCAGGGCAAAACTCGGGCAACAGACGCGGTGTAACGTTAAACATTGATTCACAAAGAACACAAGACAAACAGGGCTTATATACATGAATGACAAGGGGATAACAAGAGACAGCTGGTGATACAAAATACAGACACCTGGGTGCAAATCACAGACAGAATTGTGGGAGATGAAGTTCCTAGTGCAAGACACCGTGGGGGTAAGGAGGACATCTAGTGGGTACCCGGGGAAACACAACCAGACACTGTGACACCGTTCAAAAGTTTGGGGTCAGGAAGATTTTTAATGTTTTTAGGAGAAGTCTCTTCTGCTCACCAAGGCTGCATTTATTTGATTAAAAATACAAACAAAAACAGTAATATTGTGAAATATTATTCCAATTTAAAACAGCTGTTTTCTATTTTAAAATATTTTACACTGTAATTAATTTATGTGATCAAAGCTGAGTTTTCAGCATCATTACTCCCATCTTCAGTGTCACATGATCCTTCAGAAATCATTCTAATATGATGATTGATGGTCAATAAATATTAATTATTATTTTCAATGTTGAAAACAGTTGTGTACAGATTTTTTTTCAAAATGCGTTGATGAATGTAATGTTCAAAAGAACAGCATTTATTTCAAATATAATTTTTTTTAACATTTTAAATGTCTGTACTGTAACTTTTGATCAGTTTAACTCATTCTCGATTAATAAAAGTATTGATTTATTTTATTTCTTTCCCCCAAAAATAAAATTAAAATTATTACTGACCCCAAACTTCTGAACGGTAGTGTTTAATGTTACAAAAGCTTTAGATTTCAGATAAATGCTGTTCTTTTGAACTTTCTATTCATCAAAGACTGTACACAACTGTTTTCGACATTTAAAATAATAATGAATGTTTCTTGAGCATCAATCATCATATTAGAATAATTTCTGAAGGATCATGTGACAGTGACGAATGGAGTAATGATGCTGAAAACTCAGCTTTGATCACAGGAATAAATAACAGTTTAAAATATATTAAAATAGAAAGCAGCTGTTTTAAATTGGAATACTATTTTACAATATTACTGTTTTTGTTTGTATTTTTAATCAAATAAATGCAGCCTTGGTGAGCAGAAGAAACCTCGCTTAAAAATCTTACTGACCCCAAATTTTTGAACAGTAGTGTATATTATATAAAAATGTAATGGATAAGACACAGATAGTTTTACTTGCCTGACCTGATTAGAACAATGAAAAAACTTAAATGAAAAAATAACTTGGGAATCTCTAAAACGAGGGCGCGATTAAACAGTGGACACATAAAAACATACTCTGTCATTTTGTTCAGAACATCATTCAAACTGCAAAGTGTTAACTTATATTTTTGTACAGTAGCAATAAAACACAACATTGTGCTTTTTTAAAATACATTCAAGCAATCCTCCCCGAAAATGAAACTAAAATGCTCACGGCTGCACAGGCATTCATAATGGTGCGCGTCCTCAGCGAGGAACGAGCAGAACAGAGTCAACGTTTTTTAGGTCATTCCTCCTTCCATAGGAATTTATTGAAAATGCTCGCTCTGCTCCGCACCATTATCAATGTCCGTGTGGACGAACATATTTTACTTTCGTTTTTAAGTTAGCGATTAAAAAGCCCCCAGCGGTGTCACACGTCAGTTAACCGGTGGTAAAATATTCTTACCGTCACATACCTAGTATATTTTTATATAGATATAATAGGCCTACCTGATTTTGAACACAAGAGGGCAGTATAGCACTATGTTTGACTTTATTTATTTATTGTTTAGACTAAACAACCATTCTGGCAGTTTTTAAACTTAAACTTCATTCTTAAATTGAAAAAAAAGAATAAAATGAGTTAAGTTCTGATATTTGTATACTTTTATATAGTAATAAATGGTTTATAATTACATTTTTAGAATATATGAACCTTTTAGTGTTTCCTTTTTAGACAATACTTTAATCCCTCGCCATAGCAAAACCGTTTGAGATATTTATTATCCGTTCACAATTTAGCATCATTAATATATTTTTATCATGTTGAAAAAGTTTGGTGGGAATAAAATAAACCACTTAGATAAAGGTGGCTAAAAATTCAGAGGCTGATTTAGCAAAAAAATCCACATTCAGACCAAAAGATCTGACTTCCTGATGGTCAGAGCTAATGACTTTAAATTAGAAAGTTGTCCGGGTCGATGAGATCAATATATGAACTGAGTTTTTTTTTACTGTAGTTAAAACTAACCCCCCCACTTTTGTCAAAAGCATGTTGAAAGTGACACACTTCCTGCTGCCAGTTAGTGGCGCTATAACTTTGAATCACAATAGCTACATACATCTGATCGGCCTCTTACCACGAACACACTGCTGAAGTTTCATCAAGATCAGTTAATGTATGCAGAAGTTATTCCACTTCCGTGTTTCTCTTTTCTCGCCATAAATTCGATTCCTCGCCACGGCCAAACCGTTCGAGATATCAAAAATCCGTCCGCAATTTAGCATCCTCAAAGTCTTGACTACATGCACACCGAGTTTGGAGGGGACACGGTGAATTTTCTAGGAGGAGTATTTCACATTCCACAGCAAGTGTTTTCCAAACAACCCATAATAGCCGACTTCCTGTTGGGCTGGCGTAAAACTTGACCAGGGGAAAGTTGTTCGGCACGATGAGATCTATATGTGTACCGAGTTTCATATTAATTCATGCAAGCGTGTTTGATATATGGACCAAGTTTTAGAACCTCGTTCAAGGGGGCGCTGTTGAGCCCCCCAGCCACGCCCGGGTACCAGCTTCAGCTCGGCCCTGATGGCCGTGGGTTCTGACATGTGTGTAAAGTTTCAAGAGTTTTTGAGCACGTTAAGGACCCCAAAAGCCCCTGAAACCTTGATTAACAATATAAAAACAATAGTCAAATCCCTCCCCCCCTCCCCTCACACACACATAGACACAGAGAGAGGGAGAGAAAATTCTTCAGAAAATCCACATTCAAACCAAAATATCTCTCTTCCTGTTGGTCGGAGATGGTTAATGTAAATTAGAAAGTTGTCCGTCTTGATGAGAACAATACACATACCAAGTTTTGTTGCTGTTGATAAAACTAACCCCCCCACTTATGACTAAAGGTGGCGCTACTGAGCCCCTCACCACGCCCGTTTCTGAAACTTTGCACATGTCTACGGGCTTATAAATGTGATGTGTCTGTCGAGTTTCATGCAATTTCAAGTATGTTAAGAGTCTCAAAAGCATCAAAAAAAAATATTAAAGTTTGAAGCGTTGCCATGGCAACATTATTAAAGATATCAAAAATCCTTTCACAGGTCTACATCTGCCGTGTGTTTACATTAAACACAAAAAGTTTGAAGCAAATTGGGTAAAAATAAGAGGGTGATTTTAAAGCATTTTGAAAGGGACACACTTCCTGCTGCCAGTTGATGGCGCTATAACTTTGACTCACAATAGTCACATCCATGTGATCGGCCTCTTACAACGAACACACTGCTGAAGTTGAATCAAGATCAGTTAATGTATGCAGAAGTTATAACACACTTCCTGTTTCCATTATTCACCATAAATTCGTTTCCTCGCCACGGCCAAACCGTTCGAGATATTAAAAATCCGTCCGCAATTTAGCATCCTCAATGCCTTGACTTCACGCTGACCGAGTTTGGAGGCGAATGGATGAATTCTCTAGGAGGAGTACATTAAATTCCACAGCATGCGTTTCCAAACAACCCTAAATAGCCGACTTCCTGTTTGGCTGGCGTAAAACTTAGAGCACGAAAGTTGTTCGGCCCGATGAGATCTATATGTGTACCGAGTTTCATTTTATTACATGCAAGCGTGTTTGATTTATGGACACGTGTTCGGATCCCGTTCCAGGGGGCGCTGTCGAGCCCCCCTGCCACGCCCGGGTACCAGCTTCAGCCCGGCCCTGATGGCCGCGGGTTCTGACCCGTGTGCAAAGTTTCAAGAGTTTTCGAGCACGTTAAGGGCCCCAAAAGTGCCCGAAAGGTTGACAAAATAATAATAATAATAAATATAGCTGCGAGCAGCGATTGCGGGCCCAAGCCGGTGGCACCGCCACCCTGGTGCCTTTAGTTAAACTAAAGGCACCGGGGTGGCGGTGTCACTGGCTTGGTGGCGGTGTCACTGGCTTGGGCCCTCCATCGCATTGTGAGACTTCATGCACACAGAGTTTGGTGGCGATTTAATTAATTTTCTAGGAGGAGTGTTTCAAATTCCACAGCAAGCGTTCTCCAAACAACACATAATAGCTGACTTCCTGTTGGACGGAGCTAATAACTTAGAGTGCGGAAGTTGTTCGGCCCGATGAGATCTATATGTGTACCGAGTTTCATATTAATTCATGCAAGTGTGTTTGATATATGGACCAAGTTTTCAGACCGTGTTCAAGGGGGCGCTGTTGAGCCCCCCTGCCACGCCCGGGTACCAGCTTCAGCCCGGCACTGATGGGCGTGGGTTCTGAACTGTGTGCAAAGTTTCAAGAGTTTTTGAGCATGTTAAGGACCCCAAAAGCCCCTGAAACCTTGAAAAACTAAGATTAAATGGAATAGACATCCCCCACCCCCACCCCCCTACACACACACACACAGAGACGTAGGCTAGAGGCAGAGAGAGAGGGAGAAAATCCTCATTCAAACCAAAATATCTGACTTCCTGTTGGTTGGAGCTTATAAGTGTAAATTAGAAAGTTGTCCGGCTCGATGAGAACAATATACATACCTATTTTTGTGATTCTAGGAAAAACTAAGCCCCCATTTTTGACTAAAGGTGGCGCTACTGAGCCCCTCACCACGCCCATTTCTGAAACTTTGCACATGTCTACTGGCTAATAAATGTGATGTGTCTGTCGAGTTTCATGCATTTTCAAGCATGTGAAGAGTCTCAAAAGCATCCGAAAAGAATATTAAAGTTTGATGCGTTGCCACGGCAACAGTATCTAAGATATCAAAAATCCTTTCACAGGTCTACATCTGCCATGTGTCTACATTATCCACATAAAGTTTGAAGCAAATCAGATTAAATTAAGAGGGTGATTTCAAAGCATTTTGAAAGTGACCCACTTCCTGCTGCCAGTTGGTGGCGCTATAACTTTGACTCACAATAGTCACATCCATGTGATCGGCCTCTTACAACGAACACACTGCTGAAGTTTCATCAAGATCAGTTAATGTATGCTGAAGTTATAACACACTTCCTGTTTCCATTATTCGCCCTAAATTCGTTTCCTCGCCACGGCCAAACCGTTCGAGATATCAAAAATCCGTCCGCAATTTAGCATCCTCAATGTCTTGACTTCATACACACTGAGTTTCGAGGGGATTGGATGATTTCTCTAGGAGGAGTACATTAAATTCCACAGCATGCGTTTCCAAACAACCCATAATAGCCGACTTCCTGTTGGGCTGGCGTAAAACTTAGAGCACGAAAGTTGTTCGGCCCAATGAGATCTATATGTGTGCCGAGTTTCATATTATTACATACAAGTGTGTTTGAGTTATGGACAAGTGTTCGGATCCCGTTCCAGGGGGCGCTGTCGAGCCCCCCTGCCACGCCCGGGTACCAGCTTCGGTCCGGCCCTGATGGCCGCGGGTTCTGACATGTGTGCAAAGTTTCAAGAGTTTTTGAGCATGTTAAGGGCCCCAAAAGTGCCCGAAAGGTTGACAAAATAATAATAATAATAAATATAGCTGCGAGCAGCGATTACGGGCCCAAGCCGGTGGCACCGCAACCCCGGTGCCTTTAGTTACCTAAAGGCACCGGGGTGGCAGTACCGCCGGCTTTGGCCCTTCATCGCTGCTCGCAGCTATATTTATATATATATATATATATATATATTAAAGACCAAAAATATTGCTTGACTTACCTTATTCTGATTTTATGATACACTCAAAATATTCCACAACAAATCCTTTAAATTTAATGTAAAAATAAAAATGAAAGAAAGCAGTGTTGGGCTCACGTAACCCACTCATTAGAATCAAAATGTTTCAACATTTGCGATGTATTTGGATGCTAAACTATTCTTTATTATAGGCTTTGTTCTTCACTCGTGTTCCAATATCGACGGAAAAAATCATCCTCTTCACAAGCGCAAAAATGTGCTTGGAAACACCACAGTGGAGCGGTGCTTACTGTGAATGTATGAATTGTACTACTGACTATTTAGAGCAGTGTAATTGTTATATGTTAGGTTGACTATTTTATTATTATATTTTATGAAGGCCATAATGAACAGGCTGCGAAGTCAAGATTACAATGCTGGAATGTGTGTGTGTGTGTGTGTGTGTGTGTGTGTGTGTGTGTGTGTGTGTGTGTGTGTTCATGTTTTTCTATCCCGGTGGGGACTTCAACCTGAATGCATACAGACTCATGGGGACTCGTGTCACAGTGGGGACCTAAATAGAGGTCCCCATGGGTAAACAAGCTTATAAATCATACAGAATGAGTTTTTTTGGAAATGTAAAAAT
The DNA here is from genome assembly GCF_949319135.1 of Squalius cephalus. Classification (NCBI taxonomy): domain Eukaryota; kingdom Metazoa; phylum Chordata; class Actinopteri; order Cypriniformes; family Leuciscidae; genus Squalius; species Squalius cephalus. Next base: position 37,394,214 of record NC_137123.1, on the reverse strand, counting down.
GCAGAAAGTTTTCTGTGATAGGTAGGTTTAGGGGTAGGGTTAGTGTGAGGAGATAGCATATACAGTTTATACAGTATAAAAAAAATTAAGGCTATGGAGAGTCCCCACAAAGATAGTAAACCGTGTGTGTGTGTGTGTGTGTGTGTGTGTGTGTGTGTGTGTGGCGTGGGCGCGTTTGAACAGTGGACACATAAAAACATACTCCGTCATTATACAGGACGACATTCAAACTGCAAAGTGTTAACTTATATTTGTGTACAGTCGCAATAAAACACAACATTGTGCTTTTGTAAAATAATTTCAAGCAATCCACCCCCCGAAAGGCGGTAATTTTAAAATTAAACTAAAATGCTCACGGCTGCACGGGCATTCATAACGGTGCGCGTCCACGGCGAGGAACGAGCGAGGAATGTTTTTCAGTTAATTCCTACTTCCATAGGAATTCATTTGAAATGCTTGCTCAACCACTATCAATGTCAGTGCGGACGAACATATTTTACTTTCATTTTTAAGTTGGTGATTCAAAAGCCGCCACTGGTGTCACACGTCGATTAACCGGTGGTAAAATATTCTCAAAGTCACATATTACCTAGTATATTTTTATATAGATACAATAGGCCTACCTGATTTTGAACACAAGAGGGCAGTATAGCCCTATGTATAAGGAGGAGTAACTAAAAACTCAGAGTCTGAAATATCCAAAAAATCCACATTCAGACCAAAATATCTGACTTCCAGATGGCCGGAATTAATGAATGTAAATTAGAAAGTTGTCCGGCTTGATGAGTACAATATACAAACTTTTTTTTTTTACTGTAGTTAAAACTAACCCGCCCACTTTTGTCAAAAGCATGTTGAAAGTGACACACTTCCTGCTGCCAGTTGGTGGCGCTGTAACTTTGACTCACAATAGTTACATCCATCTGATCTGCCTCTTACCACGAACACACTGCTGAAGTTTCATCAAGATCAGTTAATGTATGCATAAGTTATTCCACTTCGTGTTTCTCTTTTCTCGCCATAAATTCGTTTCCTCGCCACGGCCAAACCGTTCGAGATATCAAAAATCCGTCCGCAATTTAGAATCCTCAATGTCTTGACTTCATGCACACCGAGTTTGGTGGGGATTGGATGAATTCTCTAGGAGGAGTACTTCGCATTCCACAGCAAGCGTTTTCCAAACAACCCATAATAGCCGACTTCCTGTTGGGCTGGCGTAAAACTTGACCGGGGGAAAGTTGTTCGGCCCGATGAGATCTATATGTGTACCAAGTTTCATATTAATTCATGCAAGCGTGTTTGATCTATGGACCAAGTTTTGGGACACCATTCAAGGGGGCGCTGTTGAGCCCCCCTGCCACGCCCGGGTACCAGCTTCAGCCTGTCCCTGATGGCAGGGGTTTCTGACTTGTGTGCAAAGTTTCAAGAGTTTTTGAGCACGTTAAGGACCCCAAAAGTCCCTGAAACCTTGATTAACAATATAAAAGCAATAGTCAAATCCCCCCCTCCCCTCACACACACAGAGACACAAAGAGAGGGAGTGAAAATTCTTCAGAAAATCCACATTCAAACCAGAATATCTCTCTTCCTGTTTGTCGGAGATCGTTAATGTAAATTAGAAAGTTGTCCGTCTTGATGAGAACAATACACATACCAAGTTTTGTTGCTGTTGATAAAACTAACCCCCCCACTTATGACTAAAGGTGGCGCTACTGAGCCCCTCACAACGCCCGTTTCTGAAACTTTGCACAAGTCTACGGGCTAATAAGTGTGATGTGTCTGTCGAGTTTCATCCAATTTCAAGTATGTTAAGAGTCTCAAAAGCATCAAAAAAGAATATTAAAGTTTAAAGCGTTGCCATGGCAACAGTATTAAAGATATCAAAAATCCTTTCACAGGTCTACATCTGCCATGTGTTTACATTATACACATAAAGTTTGAAGCAAATCGGGTAAAAATAAGAGGGTGATTTCAAAGCATTTTGAAAGGGACACACTTCCTGCTGCCAGTTGGTGGCGCTATAACTTTGACTCACAATAGTCACATCCATGTGATCGGCCTCTTACAACGAACACACTGCTGAAGTTTAATCAAGATCAGTTAATGTATGCAGAAGTTATAACACACTTCCTGTTTCCATTATTCGCCATAAATTCGTGTCCTCGCCACGGCCAAACCGTTCGAGATATCAAAAATCCGTCCGCAATTTAGCATCTTCAATGTCTTGACTTCATGCTGACTGAGTTTGGAGGCGAATGGATGAATTCCCTAGGAGGAGTACATTAAATTCCACAGCATGCGTTTCCAAACAACCCATAATAGCCGACTTCCTGTTGGGCTGGCGTAAAAAGTAAAAGTACGAAAGTTGTTTGGCCCGATGAGATCTATATGTGTATTGAGTTTCATATTATTACATGCAAGCGTGTCTGATTTATGGACCAAGTTTTTGGACCCCGTTCAAGGGGGCGCTGTTGAGCCCCCCTGCCACGCCCGGATATCAGCTTCAGCCCGGCCCTGATGGCCGCAGGTTCTGACCTGTGTGCAAAATTTCAAGAGTTTTCGAGCATGTTAAAGGCCCCAAAAGTGCCCGAAAGGTTGACAGAAAAATAAGAATAAATATAGCTGCGAGTAGCGATTACGGGCCCAAGCCGGTGGCACCGCAATCCTGGTGCCAGGGTGGCGGTGCCGGCGGCTTTGGCCCTCCATCGCTGCTCGCAGCTATATTTATATTTATATATATATATATATATATATATATATATATATATATATACACACACACACACACATACATACATATATATATATATATATATATATATATATATATATATATATATATATATATATATATAAATTTAAGGGACAAGACACAGATAATTTTACTTGCCTGACCTAATTAGAACAAAGAAAAAAATAAAATAAAATAATAAGTAGGGGATCACTAAATCGAGAGAATTATTCTGATTTTATGATACACTCAAAATATTCCACAACAAATCCTTTAAATGTAATGATATTCAGAACGGAACAAGAATAAAAAATTAAAAATAAACTATAAACAAAGCCAAAACGAAAAAATAAATATAATAAAAAAAAATTAATTTCAAGCAATCCATGGCATGATTTATTTATTTTTTGGACTAAAACATTCTGGCTTTTTTTAAACTCAAATATAATTCTTAAATTGAATAATAATAATAATAAAAGAATAAAATGGGTTTAGTTCTGATTTCGTTGAAATCGCTCGCTCTCCGTACCTAACTTTTCCTGAATACAATCACTATTGAAACTGTGACATTGATTTCATACAACAGGTTATTAACAGTTAAAATGAAGTCATTTACATTTTAGATGCAATATTGACTGTTTTTGTTCTGTTTCAGCAGCGGAAATAGTTAAACAAAGATCACAGAAGAACGCATCTCACAGGAACGTGTTTTCTCATAACTGAATGATTCAGCATTTTGAACGAATTGGTTGACTCAAAGATTGAATGATCAATCCATAAACATCTGTTTATGTTTATGGATTGGATGTTTATGGATCCATGTTTATGGATCTGTATGTTATGGATTACGAATCATTTGAACGAATGAATCAATGACTCGCTCATTAAGACGGTCACTTGGCGACATCTAATGGTGGTTTAGTGTTGTTTAAAAGCATAATTCTTTCCAACATGTGTGTGATTTGTGTGTGCACCATTATAAATGTCCGTGCGGACGTCCGTATTTTTCTTTCACTTTTATATTAGCGATACAAAAGCACCCGCTCGTGTCACACACGTCGATTAACCGGTGGGAAAATATCCTCAGACACATACCTAATAAATGTATATTTAAATACATTATTGGCCTAGCTGGTAAAAAGTTTTATATATTATTTTGATGTCCTTTTGGACACAAGAGGGCAGTATAGCCCTATGTATGACTTGAATTTTTTTTTTACTTTACTGTTTTAAAATTTAGAATAAAATTAGAATAAAATTCTTTTTAAAAACAGAATAAAATGGGTTTAGTTGTGATATTTGTATACTTTTATATAGAAATAAATGGTATAAAATTACATTTTTAGAAGATTTGAGGCTTTTAGTGCCTTTTGGAGGCTGATTTTGCAAAAAATCCACATTCAAACCAAAATATCTGACTTCCTGATGGTCGGAGCTAATGACTTTAAATTAGAAAGTTGTCCGGGTCGATGAGATCAACATACGTACTGAGTTGTGCTACTGTAGATAAAACAACCCCCCCAACTTTTGTCAAAAGCATTTTGAAAGTGACACATTTCCTGCTGCCAGTTGGTGGCGCTATAACTTTGACACACAATAGTTACATCCATCTGATCGGCCTCTTACCATGAACAAACTGCTGCAGTTTCATCAAGATCAGTTAATGTATGCATTAGTTATAACACTTCGTTTTTCTCTTTTCTCGTCATTAATTCGTTTCCTCGCCACAGCCAAACCGTTCGAGATATCAAAAATCCGTCCGCAATTTAGCATCATCAATGTCTTGACTTCACGCTGACCGAGTTTGGAGGCGAATCGATGTATTTCCTAGGAGGAGTACATTAAATTCCACAGCAAGCGTTTCCAAACAACCCTAAATAGCCGACTTCCTGTTGGGCTGGCGTAAAACTTAGAGCCACGAAAGTTGTTCGGCCCGATGAGATCTATATGTGTACCGAGTTTCAAATTAATTCATGCAAGCGTGTTTGATATATGGACCAAGTTTTAGAACCCCGTTCAAGGGGGCGCTGTTGAGCCCCCCTGCCACGCCCGGCTACCAGATTCAGCCCCGCCCTGATGGCCGCGGGTTCTGACCTGTGTGCAAAGTTTCAAGAGTTTTCGAGCACGTTTAGGGACCCAAAAGCCCCAGAAACCTTGAAAAACAAATGAAAAAGTAAATCTCACTCAACTGACAAATCACCCCCACCCCTCACACACTCAGAGACAGAGAGAGAGAGAAATTTCTCCAAAAAATCACATTCAAACCAAAATATCTGACTTTCTGTTGCTTTGAGCTAATAAGTGTAAATTAGAAAGTTGTCCGGCTCGATAAGAACAATATACATACCAAGTTTTGTGATTCTAGGTAAAACTAAGCCCCCATTTTTGACTAAAGGTGGCGCTACTGAGCCCCTCACCACGCCCGTTTCTGAAACTTTGCCCATGTCTACTGGATAATAAGTGTGATGTGTCTGTCGAGTTTCATGCAATTTCAAGTATGTTAAGAGTCTCAAAAGCATCAAAAAAGAATATTAAAGTTTGATGCGTTGCCATGGCAACAGTATCTAAGATATCAATAATCCTTTCACAGGTCTACATCTGCCGTGTGTCTACATCATACACATAAAGTTTGAAGCAAATCAGGTAAAAATAAGAGAGTGATTTCAAAGCATTTTGAAAGTGACACACTTCCTGCTGCCAGTTGGTGGCGCTATAACTTTGACTCACAATAATCACATCCTTGTGTTCGGCCTCTGAAAACGAACACACTGCTGAAGTTTCATCAAGATCAGATAATGTATGCTGAAGTTATAACACACTTCCTGTGTCCCTTATTCGCCATAAATTCGTTTCCTTGCCACGGCCAAACCGTTCGAGATATCAAAAATCCGTCCGCAATTTAGCATCCTCAATGTCTTGACTTCATGCTGACCGAGTTTGGAGGCGATTGGATGACTTCTCTAGGAGGAGTACATTAAATTCCACAGCATGCGTTTCAAAACAACCCATAATAGCCGACTTCCTGTTGGGCTGGCGTAAAAAGTAAAAGTACGAAAGTTGTTCGGCCCGATGAGATCTATATGTGTACCGAGTTTCATATTATTACATGCAAGCGTGTCTGATTTATGGACCAAGTTTTCGGACCCCGTTCAAGGGGGCGCTGTCGAGCCACCCTGCCACGCCCGGGTACCAGCTTCAGCCCAGCCCTGATGGCCACGGGTTCTGACCCGTGTGCAAAGTTTCAAGAGTTTTCGAGCACGTTAAGGGTCTCAAAAGTGCCCGAAAGGTTGACAGAAAAATAATAATAATAATAATAATAATAATAATAATAATAATAAATAATCCTACCGAAAACAATAGGGCCTTCGCCCTTTCAGGGCTTGGGCCCTAATAATCCTAACGAAAACAATAGGGCTCTGCGCCCTTTCAGGGCTTGGGCCCTAATAATAAACAGAGCAATTCCAAGAGGGTCCTCACACCATCGGTGCTCGGGCCCTAATAATAATAATAATAAACAGAGCAATTCCAAGAGGGTCCTCACACCATCGGTGCTCGGGCCCTAATAATAAACAGAGCAATTCCAAGAGGGTCCTCACACCATCGGTGCTCGGGCCCTAATAATCCTACCGGAAACAATAGGGACCTTCGCCCTTTCAGGGCTTGGGCCCTAATAATAAATAATCCTACCGGAAACAATAGGGCCTTCGCCCTTTCAGGGCTTGGGCCCTAATAATAATCCTAACGAAAACAATAGGGCCTTCGCCCTTTCAGGGCTTGGGCCCTAATAATAATAATAATCCTAACGAAAACAATAGGGCCTTCGCCCTTTCAGGGCTTGGGCCCTAATAATCCTACTGGAAACAATAGGGCCTTCGCCCTTTCAGGGCTTGGGCCCTAATAATAATAAACAATAATCCTACCGAAAACAATAGGGCCTTCGCCCTTTCAGGGCTTGGGCCCCAAATATAGCTGCGAGCAGCGATTGCGGGCCCAAGCCGGTGGCACCGCCACCCTGGTGCCTTTAGTTACACTAAAGGCACCGGAGTGGCGGTGTCACCGTCTTGGGCCCTCCATCGCAATATATATATATATATATTCTTTTTTCCCCTATTTTTAATATATATATATATATATAATTACCTTTTTTTGGATGCTAAACTATTGTTTATTATATGCTTTGTACTTCACTCACGTTCCAATATCGAAGGGAAAAATTATCCTCTTCACATGCGCAAAAATGTGCTTGGAAAATTCACAGTGGAGCGGTGCTTACTGTGAATGTACGAATTGTACTACTGACTATTTAGAGCAGTGTAATCTTTATATGTTAGGTTGACCATTTTATTATTATATTTTATTAAGTCTATAATGAACAGGCTGCAATGTCAAGATTGCAATGCTGGAGTGTGTGTGTGTGTGTGTGTGTGTGTGTGTGTGTGTATGTGTGTTCATGTTTTTCTGTCCCGGTGGGGACTTTAACCTGAATGCACACAGACTCATGGGGACTCGTATCACAGTGGGGACCTAAATAGAGGTCCCCATGGGTAAACAAGCTTCATACAGAATTACTTTTTTTGGAAATGTAAAAATGTAGAAAGTTTTCTGTGATGGGTAGGTTTAGGGGTAGGGTTAGTGTAAGGAGATAAAATATACAGTTTGTACAGTATAAAAATCATTAAATCTATGGAGAGTCCCCACAAAGATAGTAAACCGTGTGTGTGTGGGTGGGTGTGTGTGTGTGGCGTGGGCGCGATTGAACAGTGGACACATAAAAACATACTCCGTCATTATACAGGACGACATTCAAACTGCAAAGTGTTAACATATATTGGTATACAGTCGCAATAAAACACAACATTGTGCTTTTGTAAAATAATTTCAAGCAATCCACCCCCGAAAGGCGCTAATTTTAAAATTAAACTAAAATGCTCATGGCTGCACGGGCATTCATAACGGTGCGCATCCACGGCGAGGAACGAGCAGAACAGAGTGAACGTTTTTCAGTTAATTCCTACTTCCATAGGAATTCATTTGAAACGCTCGCTCAACCACTATCAATGTCAGTGCGGACGAACATATTTTACTTTCGTTTTTAAGTTGGCGATTCAAAAGCCCCCAGCGGTGTCACACGTTGATTAACCGGTGGTAAAATATTCTCAACGTCACATACCTAGTATAATTTATGTAGATACAATAGGCCTACCTGATTTTGAACACAAGAGGGCAGTATAGCCCTATGTATGTCTTGACTTTTATGGGACTAAATAGTACAATTACTATTTTTAAACTTATAAATATTTATTAAATTGAAAAAAAAAAGAATAAAATGGGTTTAGTTGTGATATTTTTATACTTTTATATAGAAATAAATGGTGTTTAATTACATTTTTAGAAGATGAGGCTTTAAGTGTTACTTTACTTTAGTCCCTCAAAACCGTTTGAGATGTTTAATATCCGTTCACAATTTAGCATCTTTAATGTATCTTTATCATTTTGAAAAAGTTTGGTGTGAATAAAATAAACCAGTTAGGAAGAGTAGCTAAAAACTCAGAGTCTGAAATATCCAAAAAATCCACATTCAAACCAAAATATCTGACTTCCTTTTGCTCTGAGCTAATAACTGTAAATTAGAAAGTTGTCCGGCTCGGTGAGACCAATATATATACTGATTTTTGTAACTGTTGGTAAAACTAACCCCCCCACTTTTGTCAAACGCATGTTGAAAGTGACACACTTCCTGCTGCCAGTTGGTGGCGCTATAACTTTGACTCACAATAGTTACATCCATCTGATCGGCCTCTTACCACGAACACACTGCTAAAGTTTCATCAAGATCAGTTAATGTATGCAGAAGTTATAACACTTCGTCTCCTCTCTTTTCTCGCCATAAATTTGTTTCCTCGCCATGGCCAAACCGTTCGAGATATCAAAAATCCATCCGCAATTTAGCATCCTCAATGTCTTGACTTCATGCTGACTGAGTTTGGAGGTGATTGAATGAATTCTCTAGGAGGAGTACATCACATTCCACAGCAAGCGTTTTCCAAACAACCCATAATAGCCGACTTCCTGTTGGGCTGGCGTGAAACTTGACAGAAGGAAAGTTGTTCGGCCCGATGAAATCTATATGTGTACCGAGTTTCATATTAATTCATGCAAGCGTGTTTGATATATGGACCAAGGTTTCAGACCCTGTTCAAGAGGGCGCTGTTGAGCCCCCCTGCCACGCCCGTTTCTGAAACTTTTCACATGTCTACTGGCTAATAAGTGTTATGTGTCTGTCGAGTTTCATCCAATTTCAAGCATGCTAAGAGTCTCAAACGCATCCGAAAAGAATATTAAAATTTGATGCGTTGCCACGGCAACAGTATCTAAGATATCAATAATCCTTTCACAGGTCTACATCTGCCGTGTGTTTACATTATACACATAAAGTTTGAAGCAAATCGGGTAAAAGTAAGAGGGTGACTTCAAAGCATTTTGAAAGTGACACACTTCCTGCTGCCAGTTAGTGGCGCTATAACTTTGGCTCACAATAGTCACATCCATGTGATCGGCCTCTTACAACGAACACACTGCGGAAGTTTCATCAAGATCAGTTAATGTATGCAGAAGTTATAACACACTTCCTGTGTCCCATTATTCGCCATAAATTTGTTTCCTCGCCACGGCCAAACCGTTCGAGATATCAAAAATCTGCTCGCAAGAATTCATCCTCAATGTCTTGACTTTATTCTCACCGAGTTTGGTGGCGATCGGATGAAATCCCTAGGAGGAGTATTTCAAATTCCATTGTATGCGTTTTCCAAACAACGTATAATAACCGACTTCCTGTTGGGCTTTTGTAAAATTTAGAGCACGAAAGTTGTTCGGCCCAATGAGATCTATATGTGTACTGAGTTTCATATTATTACATGCAAGCTTGTTTGATTTATGGACCAAGTTTTCGGACCCCATTCCAGGGGGCGCTGTCGAGCCCCCCTGCCACGCCCCGGTACCAACTTCAGCCCGGCCCTGATGGCCGCAGGTTCTGATGTGTGTGAGCCCTTTCAGGGCTTGGGCCCTAATAATAATAATAATAATAATCCTAACGAAAACAATAAGGCCTTCGCCCTTTCAGGGCTTGGGCCCTAATAAACAATAATCCTACCGAAAACAATAGGGCCTTCGCCCTTTCAGGGCTTGGGCCCTAATAATGAAGAAAAAAAATAATCCTTACGGAAACAATAGGGCCCAAGCCCTGTGTGCCATGGTTAGATCAGGAGCGGTCGTAAAAGAACATATGGCTACTGTAGTTAAGTTTGTGAATGAGACATGCCAGGTTAAGATAGGAACAATTATTTTAATCTCTTTAACCCTTCTCTTTCCCAGGCTCATTAGGAAACAGTGCCACTTGTTATTTGTGTTCTCATGCTTTACTGCTGATTTTGTCAAAAAAAAAAAAAAAAATCACAGATACTAAATTTTAAAATAAAATAACAGTTTTTCATTTCTGGCAACCTGACATGATGTGACATCCATGGCATAACATTCCTAACATTATACTTTAATGACATTAAATTACTTAATGAATTATACCAGAGTTTTACTTTTAATTAAATTAAATTAAAATGCTTTCACTGAAGTTTTTGTTCTCTGAAAAGGCAAAAGGCAAAAGGCAAAAAAAAAAAAAAAAAAATCCCCCACTTTCTGTTCACTGTTATAATTGCTACACTTTCCTGCCTTTTAAAGGAATAGTTCAAAAATGAGAGTTCTGTCATTGTTATGACGTTCCAAAGCTGTATGACATTCTTTGGAACATATAAGAAGATTTATTTAGGATTTATTTTTTTTGTCCATACTTTTTTTGTCCATTTTCAATGGTCACTAAAACTGTTTGGTTGCCGACATTTTTTTAAATATCTATTGAAGAAAGAAATGCATACAGGTTTGCCACAACATGCAGGTGAATAAATGATCACAGAAATTAAATTTTTATGTGAATCTCTTTAACAACAATCTTTCTAACATTAGATTTGTGGGTGTGACATAAAAGTCTACATGGTCCAAACACTAATATTGACTTATGATGGGACAATCACAGTCACTAGAGTGATTTTTTTTATTTATAGATTTTATTTCTTGACACAGGGTTCAAAAATGTAATGTTGAATGGTGTGGTAATATTTGCTCAGTTTAATTTTGTTTTGTTTTTAAAAATATATATTTTTGAGGGTTGTCCATTTCATGGGTTATTACCTTGTTTGTGTGATTTATTATGAGCCAGAATTTACCTCAGACTTTACCCAGTTCATATTAAAATAATGATTGGTATTTTGAATTCAGAATTGGTGGTAATAGTCAATGGAGAGAGAAAAAAGAAGCTCATCTCAATATTTGTTGAGTCTCTCTGTGGTCTGTGGACACACCACAGTGTCATTGTCAGGGTTATGTTTATGTCTTTTTAGTTGTGTTTTGGTTTCATTTCCATTGTGTTCCCTGTCCCTATTAGACTGAGCGCTGTTCACTAGCTTGTTCCCTCGTTATCTGTGTATATTTAAGCCCTTGGGTTCCTCTGTTCTTGGTTTGGTCTTGTTTATGTTTGATGGATGCATTCTATGAGTTTCTCCTTTGATTTATTATTAAATACTGTTTGTTTCTCTGAATCTCCTGCTTCTTGCGTAATACTGCAGCCAAACGTTACAGTCCATGGTTACCATCATAATTGGGCATAAGCAAGAATATAATGAATTTTAAAAATAATAATAATGATAATTGATAATTGATAATTTCAGGCATAAATGGCACTTTTCCCTGATAATGGGAAATGTCACACATGCAAGTTTAGTTGCATCAGCCAAATATTTGGATATGTAATATTCTTCAACCAATCACATTTGTTATTATTTTCAATGCTCATGCAAACTCATTTCTATGAGTTAACTGCTTAATTAAACAGTAGTGTTAGTTGTACGTCAGGTAAACCTGAAGAACAGAGACAATAGATAAAGGGAAGATACAAGCTGCTTGTGACTTACAGTGCTTATATAATGCTTGTTAAAAATAGCACACACACACACACAGACACACACACACAGAGAGAGAGAGAGGAAAAAAGAAGACCGTAAAATTGCATGCTCTTGCATGTGCCACTGGTGTTTCCATGGCAACCTTGTGCAATTGGTCTCCTCAACACCTCATAATTGCAGCCATGTGAAAATCTTTGGGATATCTAACTGCTTTAGAAATCTTCTCCATAAAATAAAAAACTGCAAAACTTTCCTTTTCTTTCCAAAAAAAGAGAGAGTTTTTGGTTCACTGACTTACTTCTTTGTATTTTGTATGCAATGTACACTGTTACTGATTATTCCATTGCAGTTATCAAAACCATTTACACCATAGTAATAATTCTGAGTATGCCTATCAAATATATAAATGTAAATGGTCTGTTTTGACAGTCAGCTCAAACCTGGAGGTTCTGCAGAAATACGTTGGTCAGGAACGTATTTCTGGTTTGCCAGGGAGTTCTGAAAGAGGAGATAAAGCTCTGAGAGAAGCAGCTGCGCAATCATGTTGCATAATAAATCTAGTCCATTAATATTAAAGTGCTAATGACTCAACCCAGAGGTGTTGAGATGCTGCCTGCTGCCTCTAGTGGTGCTGACAGAAGCTTCAGTATGACATGGTCAGACTTAATACAAATACAGAAATGAAAATTACTAAGTGAACCACCAAAGCTTTTGACTTTTCAAAATTTACTGGGCTAAAAAAGTGCACTCACTCAGAGCTTCTTGAGAGCCTGTGTTGAGGACCTCCAGTGGGCATCTATGACAGTGCCCGAACCATTCTCCGTTTATCAACAGTGTTTAAGAGCTTTAATGGACCATAGACAGGCAAAACAGGGCAGCCATAAAGGAAATCAATGAGCTATTCATTAGTGTAGAATTCAGAATGCAAAGATTACGCAGGTCATCGCTCTCCTTCTCTCCACTTATCTTTCTCCCTCATCTCAGAAAATACATTTTACAACTTCATACAAAAGTCATAAAGCTTTGCACAGCATAATTTTATTGTGTTTGACTAACATTGCAAACATGTAACTTAAAAAATAAAAACGGTAGCAGCTGGATATTCGATAAGCCTGCATGATGAAACTGAAAGATCTATGATGTTCTATTGAGATGAGCTCCTTACTCATAAAAAAAAAAAAATTCTTTGGACCAACTTACTGTAATTTGTTAGGGGGCAAAGATATTACTTTTCTAAAATTATATTTATATTTTTGTTCAAACCTTAAATTAAAATCTGATTTAATATTCATCTAACATATTTATTTTCCCAAAGACAATAACATTCATACAAAGTAAAACTATTATTTATTATAAAGACCTACCATGCTTAATCAATATATTTTCTTAAGTTATAAGCCAAAATGTTACTTAATGTAGGTCAATAAAATACTTTTTGGATTTTTAAAACTTAACTTCACCATAAACAAAAGCTAATTTAGCTATAATTAGAATTTTTATTAAAAACTAAAAACATTTTGTAAGTCCATGTTTAATGGAGAGAGAGAGAGAGAGAGAGAGAGAGAGAGAGAGAGAGAGAGAGAGAGAGAGAGAGAGAGAGAGAGAGAGAGAGAGAGAGAGAGGCAGGAATTTCACAAGTTGAACAGACCTAGATGGGTAATGGTTTGGAATTGCTTTGGTCCACCCCCACCTCACCCACATGGAAAGAACCTATATGAGGATATATGCGCATATATGAAACCTATATGCAGTTTATATGTACATATATGCTGCATATATACAGCATATATGCACATATATGATAATATATATGCTGCATATATGCGTACATGCCACATATAGGCAAAATTCAGGTGCATATATGTGCATATACAGGCCATATAGGTCTCCTGTATTGCTTCTTTATATCCACATATAAGCCCTATATGTAGCCTACATACAAGATATGTCATATAGCTCATGGCAGGATCTGGTCATTTTGTAGCTCATATCTCACTTTGGCAACTGTCATACATGATGCCTAGCTCAGATAGGCACATCTATCAATTCGAAGCTCACAGAGCTTTTTTCAGTTTTTTGTTCTTGTACTATTTGATTGTTCTTAAGTAAATAAATAATGTAAATTTCAACATTTTGGGCTTTTATTTATGTTGCCTATACTGTAAAAAAAGTGTAATTTTACAGGTAATGGTCTGTATTTTTTTTACAGAATTTTACCGTTTTGTCATTACAGTGAATGCCTGTTATTTTACAGATATTTGCTGTAATTTAAAGGTCCACTATTAAATTTACAGGTAATTGCTTGTATTTTGGTTCCCTTTCAAGGGAACTCCCGTTGCGTCGAAAATGACGCTATGGGGAACGCTTTGCGTGATGACGTCTTGAAGCACATGTAAAATCAGTCCAATGGTGTGGCGGAACGTCAGAGGCGGGTGACGTCACGTACCAGGAAACTATAAAAGCCGGCCCGAAACAGAAAACGAAAGCTTTCTGAGTCTTCAGTTGCGCTCTGTGTTGAAATCTGTCATATTTGGTGTTGTCTGTCTATTTCTATTATATTCAGTATGGCGAGCAAGCAGCAGTTTAGAGTGTGTGTCCATCCCTGCCCGCGTTATTTAACGGGAGGTGACACACACACTCTTTGTGTTGTTTGTTTGGGAGAGGAGCATGCCCGGTCAGCACTCGAGGGTGGTGACTGTGTGCATTGCGTTGCGCTTCCACTGCGTACGCTCCGATCCCGTCTGGATCGGTTCAATCCCGATCACGTTCCCCAGGGCTCGGGTCCCGCCGCTGCCGAGGCACGGCGTCGATCTCAGACCTGGGGTTCACAGATGGATTTATCAGTGGATGTTGAGACGGGCTCTGCCTTATCTCAGCATCCTTCTGATAGATCCAGTGCCTCTCATCAGGGTGTGGAAGCACGCGTTGCGGTTTCTTCCCCCCCGATGGAGGCACCAGTACTGCAATTGTCCAGCTCTGAGGAGTTGGACGTTGTTAGTATTGACGCTGAGGTTGAGGATTCGCCACCTCAGTCTCATGCGTTTGAGGAATTGCTCGATGTGATTACTAGAGCGGTTGACAGATTGTGTATTGAGTGGCCAGAGGATAGGCAGGACGTTCGTTCAAAAAGTAAACTTGACGAACGCTTCCTGCAATCTCGTGCGCAGCCCCAGCGCAGGAGCCTTCCGTTTTTCCCCGATCTCCACACCGAGGTGTCGAGATCGTGGGGCAAACCAATGTCTTACAGAGTATATACACCACAGACATCACACTACTCATCAATATATAAATATAAAGAGTATGGTTATGGGGAGATGCCGAAGGTGGAGGAGACGCTTGCGAGCTATCTCTCTCCAGCAACGGCATCTTCCCTGAAGGCTCCTACACTTCCCTCTAAACCAGTTAAATTTACATCATCACTGGTTCATAAATCGTATGCAGCCGCTGGTCAAGCTGCAGCGTGTCTGCATACGATGTCCCTTATGCAGGCTTATCAGGCTGAATTATTGGGTGATTTAGAGGAGGGCGGGGGAATTGGTCCTGACACGGTGGCCGAACTACGCAGAGCCACAGATCTGTCTCTCAGGGCCACCAAGGAGACCGCTAAATCAATCGGGCGGTCTATGGCAGCCCTGGTGGCTACTGAGAGGCATCTGTGGCTCAATCTGAGCGATATAAAAGATAAAGAGAAACACGTTCTCTTAGATGCTCCGGTCTCCACTGTTGGTCTTTTTGGTGATGCAGTTAACAGTGCTGTAGCTAAATCACAAGAAGCTTTTAAACAGTCAGCTGCACTGCAAAAACTTCTTCCCCGCCGTTCTTTCTTTGAGGCTGCTGAGCGGGAGCAGCCTCACTCCTCTAAAAAGAGCGCTGAGCACCGTGCCACTCAGAAACAGAGCGTTTCCTCTCGTGCTCCCCCACAAAAACCTCGGGGACACGGAGGGCGCGCTCAAACCCAGCAGTCTTCGAGGGGTAAAATGGATCTGCGGACCGTTATTACTGCCAAGAAGGCTGCTGGGAAGAAGTCCTGACGTCCGAGGGCTCAGGACAAATGAGGGTAGTCCCCCCCGAAGCAGAGCGGTCAACACCTCTTTTTACGGTGCCCGTCTCTCTTCGGTGCCCTCAGGGGACCGTTCTGCCAACCCTGCCACCTCTGGTGTTACAGGGCGCAGCGGTCTCCGGCGAGCACATATCTCAAGGACCACCCGGAAACGTAGTGGCCTCGGGATGCCCGCCCCCTCTGAGGAGGGTGTTAGAGCAGTCTGTTCGGTCGTTCCCTGCCGGTGCGCCGTTACAGGGCGACGAACTGACTACTCAACAACAACAAAATCCAGAAACCAGTCTCGAGAGGCTGGTACCTCTAGTAGAATCTTTGACAGCGTGGAAGCTACTGTCAAATGTTTCTCGTTGGGTCCTGCAGACCGTGGAAAAAGGGTATCAGATACAATTCAAGAAACGCCCACCTCGGTTTATGGGGGTCCTGCCCACAGTGGTGGGCCCCGAGCAGGTTCTGGTTATGGAACAGGAAGTAAACACTCTGTTAGAGAAAGGGGCCATAGAATATGTACCTCCCTCCAACAGGGAAACCGGGTTTTACAGCCGGTACTTCATAGTTCCAAAAAAGGACGGGGGATTGCGTCCCATTTTAGATCTTCGAGTTCTGAACGAGTCAGTCATGCAGCTCAAGTTCAAAATGTTAACATTGAGACAGATCGTGCCACAGATCAGGTCCGAGGACTGGTTTGTCACGATAGATCTCAAGGACGCATATTTCCATATTTCCATCCGTCCGTGTCATTGGAAGTTCCTGAGGTTTGCTTTCGGGGGCAAAGCATACCAATATCGAGTACTTCCATTCGGCCTAGCTTTATCACCCCGCACTTTCACCAAATGCATGGATGCAGCTCTGGCGTCCCTGCGCCTCCAGGGTATTCGCATCATGAACTACATCGACGATTGGTTGATTTTAGCTCAGTCGCATCAGATGGCGGTTCAACATCGAGATGTTGTTCTCGCCCATATGAAAGAGTTGGGGTTACGGCTGAACGCCAAGAAGAGTGTGCTTTCTCCACTCCAGAGGACCACTTTCTTAGGCGTGGTTTGGGATTCAGTGTCGATGCAGGCGCGCCTGTCACCGCCACGTATAGAGTCCATCCTTGCAGCTGTGAAAAGTGTAAAGCTAGGCCAGCTACTCACTGTCAAACAGTTCCAGAGACTGTTGGGTCTCATGGCAGCAGCTTCCAACGTGATACCTTTTGGACTGCTGCACATGAGGCCCCTGCAGTGGTGGCTCAGGACCAGGGGGTTTTCCCCGAGGGGCAACCCATTTCGCACAATCAGGGTCACGCGGCGATGCTTACGTGCCCTGGTTATGTGGAAGAAACCTTGGTTCCTGTCCCAGGGCCCAGTGTTGGGAGCTCCTTGTCGTCGCAAACTGCTAACAACGGATGCTTCCCTCACGGGTTGGGGAGCGATCCTGGAGGGTCGCTCATCTCAAGGTCTGTGGGAAGACCATCATCGTTCCTGGCATATCAATCGCCTAGAGATGTTAGCTGTCTTCCGGGCTCTGAGGAGCTTTATCACAGATCTCAGGGGACACCATGTGTTAGTGCATACGGACAACACGTCGGTAGTCGCCTATATCAACCACCAAGGGGGTTTGCGCTCGCGCCCATTATCCAATCTGGCACGCCATATCCTCTTGTGGTCCCAGGGGAAGTTGCTGTCGCTCAGGGCAGCCTACATCCCCGGGGTTCAGAATATAGGAGCAGACACTCTGTCGAGACAGGGGCCGAGGCCCGGGGAATGGAGGCTCCACCCCGAGGTGGTGGAGCTGATATGGAGGGAGTTCGGCCAAGCACAAGTGGATCTGTTTGCGTCTCGAGAGACGTCTCACTGTCCACTTTGGTTCTCCCTCACGCATCCAGCTCCTCTGGGACTGGATGCTATGGTGCAGGCGTGGCCGAGGCTACGTCTGTACGCTTTTCCCCCAGTTGCTCTGCTCCCGGGAGTTCTGGAGAGAGTTCGCAGGGACCGGGTTTGCCTGCTTCTTATAGCCCCGCGCTGGCCGGGCAGAGTATGGTTTCCCGATCTTGTGTCGCTCCTCGACGGGCCTCCTCTGGAGCTACCCGTCAGGAGGGACCTTCTGTCCCAGGCGGAGGGCTCGATATTTCACCCTCGGCCAGAACTGTGGAACCTGTGGGCTTGGCCTCTGAGGGGGCCCAGCTCATAGAGTCAGGTCTCTCAACTGAGGTTGTTGAGACCATTCTACAGTCCAGAGCTCCCTCCACGAGGAAACTTTATGCCCTGAAGTGGAGAGTCTTCACTTCTTGGTGTAGTGACCGTCGGTTGGACCCAGTTAACTGCCCAATTGGTACAGTGCTGGAGTTCCTGCAGGACCGGTTCACGGCAGGTCTGACCCCGTCCACTTTAAAGGTTTATGTGGCGGCCATAGGTGCTTACCACATTCCTTTGGGTGGAATGTCTGTGGGGAAAGACCCTTTGATATCTCGTTTCCTTCGTGGCACTTGGAGGCTGAGGCCTGCAGTTCGCTCTAGGGTGCCACCATGGGACTTGTCCATTGCACTACAAGGCCTGTCCCTGGCCCCCTTTGAGCCCATTGAGGAGGTTCCTGAGAAGTTTCTAACTCTGAAAGCTCTTTTCCTTCTGGCTATTTCTTCTCTCAAGAGAATTGGGGATCTGCAAGCATTGTTGGTTGCTCCGTCATGCTTAGAGTTTGCTCCGGGTATGGTTAAAGCCTTTCTTCATCCAAGACCGGGTTATATCCCCAAGGTCCCCACTAATGTGGTCAGACCTATTGTTCTGCAGGCCTTCTGTCCTCCTCCCTTTCAAAATGCTGACCAGGAGGCTAATAATTTGCTTTGCCCTGTGAGGGCGTTAGACGCTTATGTCCACAGAGCTGCCCTGTGGCGTAAAAGTGATCAATTATTTGTGTGCTTTGGGTCCCCTAACAAAGGAGGTCCAGTGTCTAAGCAAAGGATGAGCAAGTGGGTGGTCGAGGCTATCTCACTTGCTTATGAGGCGGCTGGGCAGCCTTCTCCTTTGGCTGTCCGGTCGCACTCGACGAGGAGTATGGCGGCCTCTAAGGCCCTTATGTCAGGAGTTTCATTACAGGACGTCTGTGATGCGGCAGGCTGGTCCTCACCGCACACTTTCGTCAGGTTTTACTCTCTGGATCTAGACTCTGCTCCAGGGTCTCATGTTTTGTCTTCCTAGTGCTGCTCTCCAGATTACACACAGGACAGACATTCGTAGCTATGGAGGCGTTGGTATAGACGTTCCCCATAGCGTCATTTTCGACGCAACGGGAGTTCCCTTGAAAGGGAACGCCTCGGTTACGACTGTAACCTCGGTTCCCTGAAGAGGGAACGAGCGTTGCGTCGCCTTGCCATATCTCCTTCATGCCTGTCAGCTCGACTTCAGACTTTTACGAAGCTTTCGTTTTCTGTTTCGGGCCGGCTTTTATAGTTTCCTGGTACGTGACGTCACCCGCCTCTGACGTTCCGCCACACCATTGGACTGATTTTACATGTGCTTCAAGACGTCATCACGCAAAGCGTTCCCCATAGCGTCATTTTCGACGCAACGCTCGTTCCCTCTTCAGGGAACCGAGGTTACAGTCGTAACCGAGGCGTTTTACATCAATTTTACGTTTTTAAAAGGAACTTTTCTGTATTTTTACAAAGTAATATTTTACAGATTTTTTCTGTGAAATTAGAAAAAGAAAAGAAGGTATAACTGCAGAAATCTGCATCTATTCAATATGTTGTCCTTACAGATTATTAAGCATGTGGGGGCATGGCTGGACTGGCCATAGGGCATACCGGGCATTTTCCCGGTGGGCCGACATGCTTTTTGGGCCGGTACATCTCATACTCATACATACCCTTTTTTTTTTTTTTTTTTTTTTTTTTTTAACGGCCCATAAAATTTGTACATCGGTGGCCTATTCGTTTTGTTTTGTTTTGCTTAATTGGCGGCGCTGGGTTTGTGCCGGTGTAATGTATTGGTCAAAAAAAGTTAGTGTTAGTTTTTTTTTTCTGACAGACCAGCCCATGAAACACGTAGATCAGCGGCCCATTGGCTCTGTTCTTGATTGACACTGGGCTGACCCAATCACAACTTTAAACGAGTGAGCGAGCGTGCAGCAGTGTCACTGTGTATCTGTCAAAATAGTCAGCGAGATGGAGAAGAAACGCGAGGAATGTGCAGAGAAATAGCGTGAAAAAATAGAGCCAGGCCCTTAAACACTGTAAACTGTGTCAAAATATATGTTTTCTGACCTTCATCAGCTCCAGCGGCAGATGATGATAGTGAGGAGGATCAGGAGAGAGATGAGAGAGTGTAGAGTCCGCGGTAAGCAGAACTACTTTCAAAACACTTAAGCTATGTCATGAGTGTAGGAACCCATAACCCAGTTACAGATTATTTCCACATCTGCATAGTTGACGATTACCGCAATTCACTAGAAATTTAATGAGAGGCGTTTGTAAACCATGTTTTCCGCCAAAATAAAAGCTTGATGCAGTTTGCGTCAAAATAAAAGATCATGTGCTTATCTCTTTCAAGTATAGAAATTGGTACAACACTAACTATGAAAGTTTCCTTTATTTTTTAGTGCATTTGTTTTACAAAATATGGCTATTACTGTCATTGGATTAATATTATAACTATTATTATGTAGTAGGTGTAATGTAAATAGACACTGTAACTAAAAGAGGTTTGAATTTTTCTTTGTTTAATTTGCACACTGAATATGGGTTGGAGCTTTTAATTTTGAACTCTAAAAGTGCACCAGATTGATGAATTTAACATTAAAATGCACAAAATTTTCACACAGGGGGGCATGCCCCCCAACCCCCCTAGAAGGACCGAGGTCCCACCACCACAGTTTTAACAAAAATCCTGTGAGAAACACTTGTATTGCTATGCCAATGCAGCTTATAGCTTGTTTCAGGATTCATCACTGTGTAGTATAGTTCAACTGTATTAATAAATGTCAAATTTTTACTTATTTCATCTGTTAACTCTCACTTGTTTCTATACTCACTCATTACATGGCATTAGTGGTTTTAATGAATAGGAGTTAGTATGCATATAATTAAGGGCGTGCAAAGATGGGTGGTGTTTATGATCATATAGTGGGCTGGTCTGGGCCAAAATGCCCGGGCCGATTTTTTGTCCCAGTCCAGCCCTGTGTGGGGGTTAAAGTGAGTTTTTTTAAGGTTAAATAATATGTACATACAGTAGCCTACATAGGCTAGGCCTGTATTGAATTCTTTTTTATTGCATAATGCAATAAAAAAGAATTCAATACAGGCCTAGCCTATGTAGGCTACTGTATGTACATATTTGCATAGGCTATAGTCTTTTAATCTTGTCTTGAAAATAGATGCTCATTTTGATCATTATTTCATTGTCTTATTCTCCCATAATGTAATTTTATTAATATTTTTCCAAATCTCCGTTGCTGCACATTCAGGGCTTTGTGTGTTGTGTGTGTGTGCGCGCAGCCTTTATATGATATCTATGTGTGCGTGCACGCGATGACGCATATTCAAATTCGCCGCCATTACGTTTCCGCTGTTTAGTCCCGCCCACAACGGTTAGCCGTCTGATCATCAGTCGACTTTGGATCTGTATCAAGGGCAAGTGGGAGATTTGAATTCAGTCTACTCTCGTGAAGTGGATTGTGATATTAACAGTGGTTCAAAGCAATCGTATTCGTTGAGAGCAGCCGTGAGCAGGAGCCCTGTTGTCAGTCAGTCCGTTTGGATCACTGATCTATATGCTAGAGTTTGGATTCTTCGGAAATAACGCCCTTTTCAGTGAGCCTGGTTCGTCACAGCGGACATCATACCAACCTATCACCGGCTGAGGTAAGGTAAGAGTCTACATGTGAACTAGGGCTGCATCTAACGATTATATTTGTTGTCGATTAATCTATCGATTATTTCTTCGATTAGTCGACTAATCTAATGATTATTTTTCTGATTAATCTAATGATTATTTTTGGGACTAGCTGATTTATCCATTGGCAAACTTTACAATAAATAAGTACAACAATATATCAACTGTATTTTGAAGAGGGTAGTGCATCTGTATATTATTTTAACATGAAATCTATGAATGATGACAAAAAAAAATTATTTCAGAAAGGGTAATTGTCATTTTATTATGAAATATGTGAACAGGAAGCATTTAAAGCTTTATTTTTAACTAATGGTACTATTTCATAAAATGTAAGATACAGTCACAGCACAGACCTATTTAGGAAATGTGTTTAATATAGTCTGTTATTAATTACCGTAGTGGGAGTATGATTTACTCAATTAACTTGTCCGAAAATGCACTTGTATTTATCTGCAAAAAGGTTCACATACACTAGATTGCAGCCTAGGCTACTGCTAATGTAAATATAACGTTAGTCGTTTGTTTTTAAAGTCTACATTAGAGACCTGCGCGGGACGGATTTCTCCCTTATCATTTCTAAAAAGCTGACATCTCAGTTCATCGCGATCTCACAAATCTCTGTTATCAGAAACTGGCTGCACAATTAATCTTTCATAATATCTACACTTTGTTTGCTATAATCAGATGATTTGCCAGTGTGCAGAATTCAGCACTGAACAAAAAGTCCATTTTGAGCGGTGAGGGGATTCTATAAATGCATCTGATTTGCGTTCAAGAAATCAACACATCTGTCTGCGATTGGCTACATTGTTCAACGCTGCAAACATGTTATAAATAGATAGAGACTCTGGCCTTTAAATCGTTTCTATTTTGTTTGTTATTGTTGCTTTTGTGCAACAGATGAATGACAATTTATTTGTTTATAGATGTTCAATTTATAGATAATTCTATTTTGCGGGAGTCTCGCGAATCGTTTTATTCTCCCGCAACCAGCACACACACACACACGGGTGCATTACCGCCCGCGCCCGCACTCGGCCATCAGATCCATATTTCCGCGCCGCACTCTGTTGCGTTGGGTCCCGCGGGAGTGCAGGTCTCCAGTCTACATGTGCATACACAACTTTTAAAAACCGTAGTTTAAAGTATTCCCATACTTTGGATGATCGTGGTCTGTCATTTTCACCATGAAGCAGAAGCCGCCATTACTCGATATTTAAACGTAAATAATTAATGTGACGCGTCGACGCATTTCATGCGTGTCGACGTATTTTCATAGTCGACGTAATCGATGACGTCGACGCGTCGTTGCGGCCCTAATGTGAACGATATTTTATATTACATTTGTGTTAATGTAGGCAAAACACTGAAAATGTAGAATGCGTCTTTATATTTTCCATCTGTTTTAAGAAAGATCAGCTGAACCCACACCTCAAAAGACCTAAAACAAGCTTTCGTAGACTTGTTATACATATCAAAGTCCGTTTAATTATGTATAAGATCTTTGTTAATACGCGATAGTATCTGTCAGTAATGTAAATCAATCTCTTAAATGGCGGGACATTTTGAAACATTTAGTCGACAATTTACGTTTTGAAACATTTAGGGACATTTAGTGTCTGAAAGCTGAAAACTCTTCTCTTAAAAAATAGTAACGACTTCCGGTTTGGCAATGTAAGAGAGGGCAGCAGAGACGAGGACCTCCCAACCACACTCCTTTAAAACATACTTATGCGTCTCATTTTTCTAATTTAATTGCTTTGCAATATTACATATAAGTACTACACCTAGTCCAGAAAGTGAAATGAGCAACTCTAAACAGAAGCAAAGTACCGCACCAGCAACACGGTCAGGTGCAACCCTAGCGGGTAAGCTAGCAGTAATGGCGGCTAATGACACCACTACTAGCAACAAGGACATACCTGTAAAAGACAATACGGATAACTTGACAATGAGTCAACTAGTCTCCGAACTGTCAAAACAGCGGGCCAGTTTGAAAGAGGACATGGCAAGTTTAATTCAAGATTCAATCAAGCCGTTACAGGCCTCCCTTAAGACGCTACGTGAGACAGTTGGCTCGTTTCAGCACCGACTTACATCTACTGAAGTACTGGCCGGTGAAAACTTTGAAAGGTTAGCCGCCGCGGAAGCGACGATTAAATTCTTGAAGACACAGAATTCATCTCTTCTTGACCAAATTGACGATCTTGAGAATAGATCCAGAAGGGCTAACCTGCGTATTATCAACATTCCGGAAGGCGCTGAGGACGGAAAAGACCCTATCGGATTTATATCTGGGCTGCTTAAAGATGCCATGGAGAGCGTGTTTGACAAACCTCCTGAACTTGAGCGAGCGCATCGCGCGCTTCGCCCCAAACCTGGAGCAGGGCAATCTCCAAGACCATTTATTGTCTGCTTCCACCGATTTCAGGAAAAGGAAAAGGCACTTCACTGGGCCAGAAGACATGATACTAAATTCAACGGAGTGTCACTGCGGCTATACCCGGATACAAGTGCAGCTTTAGCGAAGAAACGTGCCGGTTTCAAAGAAGTCAAACAATCCCTATATCAAAAAGGCATAAAGTTTCAACTTCTGCACCCTGCACGTCTCCGTGTGAAATTCTGAGAGGAAACTCACACTTTTGATTCACCTGAGGCGGCCGAGGCTTTTTACAAACAACGCGTCCTTGCACAAGACTAAAGATGACTCTGGCCATAATATGTTGTCTGTGAGCTTAAATGGCACAGACAATATACTTCAAGCAATAAGGTGATTTCTCTCTATCTATTTTTCTATCGCAATTTATCTAAAACTTCAAGAAAAGACGGCATGTTTGTTTTTGTTTATTGACTTAAAACTCATTCAGTACATTGCGCAATATTGACGCTATGCTCTATTCAACGTGAATATTGTGGTTTGGAGTCTCTCAAGAAGATCGAGAGGTAAAGACTGGATAATCGGGAGCCATGCAATTTATATAGGTTTCTGCGGCTTGTTTCAGTTGGGGAAGCAAGCATTAGGAAAATGTTGGGTAGTTTGTTTCTAAGTTTCATTTATCCAAAAAAATTTGGGAAAGTTTTGTTTTATGTTATGTTTTTATACAAACTGAATAGTGAGGAAACATTTATGTTGTTGTTTGCATTTTTGATCTGTGAACTCTTGGAAAATGTATATTGTTCATGTCTGATATGGCCGATTTAACTAAATCTCAAGGGGGGTCGAAAGTTAGATTTGTTAGCTGGAATGTCAAAGGCCTAAATAGCCCAATCAAAAGAGGCAGAATTTTTGCATACTTAAAAAAATTAAAATCTGAAATAATATATTTACAGGAAACCCACTTACGCATTATCGATCATCTCAGAATTAGGAAACCATGGGTGGGACAAGTTTTCCACTCTAACTTTAACTCTAAGGCAAGGGGAACTGCCATTTTGATACACAAAAGCATTCAATTTACTGCCTCCGCTTCTATTGTAGATCCTCAGGGAAGATATGTTATTGTCTCTGGGATATTATATAATGTTCCTGTCGTATTAGTTAATGTATATGCGCCTAACTGGGATGATGTGAGTTTTATTAATAAGCTAGACTCTTTATTGCCAGACCTAAACTCCCATCTTATGATTTTTGGTGGTGACATAAACTGCGTAATGGATCCGTCCCTTGACCGCTCTAATCCCAAATCTTTATCCCGTTCTAGGATGGCCCAAGCCTTGTCTACATTTATAGAGCAAGTAGGGGCGGTTGATCCTTGGCGATTTCAGTTTCCACACAGCAAAGAATATTCCTATTTTTCACATGTTCATCACTCCTATTCAAGAATTGATTATTTTTTTATTGATAAATCTCTCCTTCCTTCTGTTGGACAAATTGAATATCTACCTATTGTGGAATCAGACCATGCTCCTTTGCAATTAGACCTTATTTGCAATTTGAGGTATAACGTATGGCCTTTGTGGAGACTAAACACGGCCTTGTTATCAGATCCTGCGTTTTGTACATTTGTATCAACAGCTATAGACAATTTCCTATTACATAACAGGTCCGAATCTATTACAGCATCTACATTATGGGAGACACTTAAAGTAGTTATTAGGGGAGAAATTATTTCATATACCTCAACTCTCAATAAAAAACGTAAACAAAAACTGGAAGATCTAATTGACTCTATAAGAAGGGTAGATTACCTCAACTCTACGTCTCCATCACCTGAACTTTATAAAGAGAGGTTGAACCTTCAAGTTCAATGCAATCTGTTATCAACAAATAAAACTGAATGGTATTTATCACGTTCTAAAGGTTATATTTATGAACATGGAGAAAAAGCTGGACGACTTCTAGCTCACCAGTTAAAATCTAAAGCTGCCTCTCAACTTATACCACAAATTTCGAACAGTAATAATGATTTAATAGTTAATCCAATAGAAATTAATAACACTTTTAAGAACTACTTCTCAAATTTGTATACTTCTGAAAGCCCTGAATCTAACTCTGAAATTTTTGATTTTTTAAACAATATAGATATACCCACCCTCAATTCTGTGCAGAAAACTAATTTGGATCAGCCCATACAAATAGAAGAGATTTTAAACTCGATCACATTAATGCAGAGCAAAAAAACTCCTGGCCCTGATGGTTATCCAATAGATTTTTATAAAAAAATTGCAGACAAATTAGCCCCTATTCTTCTTGACATGTTTGAGGACTCATTGGAAAAGGGTAGCTTGCCACAAACCTTGAATGAAGCAAACATTATACTCTTACTAAAACCTGGAAAAGATCCCCTGAAATGTAACTCTTATAGGCCAATCTCTCTCTTAAACTCAGATGTTAAAATTTTGGCAAAAATTCTTGCTTTACGATTAGATACAGTAATAGAGAATTTGATTTCAAAAGACCAAACAGGATTTGTCAGAGGTCGACACTCTTTTAGTAATATTCGGAGATTGTTAGGGATAATACACTCGTCTAAACTTTCTCAAAACCCTGTTCCTCAGGTAGTCATCTCGTTAGATGCTGAAAAAGCATTCGACAGGGTGGAGTGGAAATATTTATTCTTTGTGCTGGAAAGATTTGGATTTGGTACATCTCTTCTCTCACTGATTAAGTTATTATATTTTTCCCCTAAAGCATCTGTAATTACGAATAGAGTATGTTCAAAGTATTTTCCCCTATCACGAGGTACAAGACAAGGATGCCCTCTTAGCCTTTTACTTTTTACTTTAGCCATCGAGCCCCTATCTATAGCATTAAGACACTCACACTGGCATCAGCTGTAGGGGCATAGAACATAGAGTATCCTTATATGCCGATGATATGCTGTTGTATCTTTCAGATCCGATCTTAGGTATTCCACAGGTAGTTAAAATTTTGAAACAATTTGGAACTTTCTCAGGCTATAAACTGAACTTTTCGAAAAGTGTTTGTTTCCCCATAAACAGTAAGGGCCTCCAGATTTCGAATACTGATATACCTTTTCAGTTGTCTATAACGGGTTTTAGATATTTAGGTATAAACATCACACAGGGATTCCCTAACCTTTACAATGAGAACTTTGTTCCTCTAATTGACAAGTTAAAATTAGACCTCAAAAAATGGAATTTGCTATTTCTCTCTCTTGCAGGTAGAATTAATTGTGTAAAAATGAACATTTTACCAAGATTCTTGTACTTGTTTCAATGCATTCCAATATTTTTAACAAAATCCTTTTTTCAGAATTTAGACAGACTTATTTCATCATTTATATGGGGTGGAAAAACACCTAGGATTAGGAAGGGATTTCTCCAGAGACAGAAACCTCAAGGCGGTTTAGCGCTTCCTAATTTCAGGTATTATTATTGGGCTGCAAATATCTCGAAAGTACTTTATTGGCTTCAGATCCCCAAAGATGTCTGGTGTATCTCAGAGGCAAACTCCTGTACCTCATCATCCCTTCCTGCTTTAGCTTTATCTAAATTGCCCCTTTGTATTTCTATGTATACTCAATGCCCAGTCGTCGCAAATACTCTCAAGATTTGGTTTCAATTTAGACAATGTTTTGGTTTTAAGGACTTCCTCATAGCCAGCCCTATATGCAAAAATCACCTATTCCTTCCAGCTCAATTGGACTCAGTCTTCAGTCAGTGGCAACAGACAGGTCTTGTTAAATTTAGTGATCTTTTCATTGAGGATTTTTTCGCCTCTTTTTCCAGCCTTTCCTCAAAATATAATCTGCCAAGATCACACATGTTTAGATATTTTCAGGTTCGTCATTTAATTCAAAATCTTTGTCCCACATATCCATCCATCCATTCCTCCCAGTACAGAATTGGATGCAATTTTAAACATTCCCTTACATTTGAAAGGTATAATTTCTAATATATATAATATTCTAATGTCAATAAAAAAATTTAATCTAGATAAAATCCGTGCAGAGTGGACAAAAGATTTGACAGTGGATATTTCAGAGGAAACCTGGAATAATGTAGCCTGACTTCGTCATACTCATATTCTAGTCAGAATGTGAGTCTGAGACTGCTCCATAGAGATTTGATTATGGGGCGTGTCTCAACTGAACCAGGAAAAAAAAAAACCTCTGCACTCAATTGGATAGACCTACAACCAATCAGAGCAACGGAGTAAATGACGCATGTTCTTCATTCATATTTTCAACCAACAAAATGTTGCGGCTCTCTGTTCCTCTTTTAAAATGAATGCGCTGTCGATATCTTCTATAACAGACGCGATGGCGGAATCTACACATGATGTTTCATAAACAAAGTTCGGGAGAAGCACGTACAAATAATCAATCCAATATCAACTTGTCATCAAACAATACCATGTCTAACGTTACCCTATATCAGCATGAGGAAGCATATTCACTCTGTCAACTTACCTAACACTCCTTGACAGTTTTTCAGCATCCCTCCACCAACCCGAATCCTCACTCTTGTCTTGTTCTCTCACAACCAGGAACACGGGGGAGTATGGCTACCGAGCCCACAGCCCTCGGACAGCACGTCATATACGCATTTAATCTATCTGACTTATTTGTGTGAACTCGTGAAATCTTATATATGCATTTATTCTATCTGACTTATTTGTAAATGTGAACTCGTGAAATCTCAATTCTCCAGCTGCACTCGTCTTTGTTGTAAACTAATTCAAATCAAGCACTCTTTGGTGACGTAGGTGATTACGTTACCGTTGCTCATCTGTCCATCATCGTATAAAGCCCGCCCTGACAATTTGATTGGTCCGAACAATTTTTGTTCGGGCATAATAGCTCCTCAACGGAGCGAGTCCAGACCGAACTTCCCGACCAAAAAATATTGTGGGCGGGGTTCGGGCTGGCACCCAGGCTAGGAATAATGCATTATCTAGAGTGAATGGAACAACCTCCTGTACTCGCTTGGGTTTAATCCAGTTCAAAGTCCTCCACAGACTTCATTACAGCAAGGTTAGGCTGTCTAAGATATACGCAAATGTGGCTGATACATGTGAACGTTGTCGCTCTGCTAAAGCAGACCTTGCTCATATGTTTTGGACTTGTCCCAGACTGCTGGATTACTGGACAGCTATATTTAAAATTTTGTCTGAGGCATATGTTAAGGATATCAGGCCTAGTTTTGAGATGGCTGTCTTTGGAGTACCTGAACAAGATGTGGTCATGTCCAAAAAGTGTCAGGACGCATGCGCTTTTGCATGTCTTTTGGCTCGTAGAAGAATATTACTTGATTGGAAGTCAAGTAAACCACCCTTAGTTTCACTCTGGCTTAGTGATGTGATGCTGTTTTTGAAACTGGAGAAAATTAAATATTCTCTTCGGGGATCCACCAAACGTTTTTATTCAGTATGGACCCCAATGATTTCTTATTTTGAAAAGGATGCAACTCTCCCCCCAAACTAAAACCAATTATTATTAAAGGCTTGTGCACATTGGATCGGATGACGTAATCCGACACAGTTGGCTAACAATGTTGTCAATTATTTTCTCACTGTTTGTAATATAAGAACTTAGATTTTTTTTTTTATTATTTATTTATTTATTTATTTTTATATATATTGTTTATATGTTGTATTATTATATTATTTTATTTATTTATTTCTCTCTGTTCAGTGGGTGGGTTGTGGGAAAGGGGAAAAATTGTAAAAAACAAGGAGTATTGTTAAACTCTTTATGTATGTGATACATCACTTTGTTCTTCCTTCAATAAAAAATATATATATATATATAAAAAAAAAAATAGTAACCATGTTTTTGGCGGATTTTTATTAAAATTTTTAATAACCACAGTTATACTACAAATAGGCCTAACGTTACCAAGGTTTTTTTTTTTTTTTTTGTTAAACCATAGTTAATTTTCGTAAGGGTTAACGTGGCTGTCAAGACCGTTAAGAAAACTAATTCAGTAAATACTGTACTTGTTGATGATACAGGAAAGCACATGACACTAGAATATGAACACCACATGATAAATGGCATATTCTGGCTGCATCTGCTTGCCAACATGTAGCTATATAATGCATAGTGCATATATTAGGCTTAAAGTAAGTTGAGGTTTTGCATTGTCCCAGTTGAACATATTCTGACATGTGTAAATGTAATACTTAGTTGTAAATAAATATATATATATATATATATATATATATATATATATATATATATATATATATATTGTGATTTCAGGTCAAGTGGAAAGCAGAATGATCATGGCAAACAAGGTATGGGAAGAAGTCATTTAAAATATTGTAATGGCTGAGTCTTCTGATTCCATATGATTGCACTAAAAGTGGCAGAAAATTTTATTTGTTTTATAGGTTTTCCCATGTGAATATTCATTTGATCCTTGTGAGGCCACTGCACAAGGTTTGTTTTTGCTACAGTAAGACCACAATTGTGTTAGATTCCACCCATCTATATATATATATATATATTTGTATTGTAACTAGGCTCTGTCATTTAGAAACATGGGTTTTCCTATCACTTAATGACATATATCTTTACCTTTCATTCCAGCCAGAGGATCTGACGGTTGCTGCTCGCATCTCGGCCTACCTAATGGAAAATTCTTGCTGGATGAATGACCTTCACCTTCAACTCAACCTTGCCAAGACAGAACTGCTTATGGTTTCACTTTCACCCAAACCATGCGATCCTGCTGATTTGCCTTATACAACATCAGAAAGATCCGGCCCTTCCTATCGGAGCCACACAACTCCTTGTCTAAGCTCTTGTTCTATCCAGACTGGACTATTGTAATGCTCTGCTGGCAGCTCTTCCAGCATCAGTCAAATCTCTGCAACTGATCCAGATACTGCAGCAAGACCTAAACTCACTGCTTCAGATCTATGTGTCTCCAGAAGCTTGTGTTCTGCAAGTGAACGGCGCCTTGTGGTGCCATCATCCCAAAGAGACACAAAACCACTTTCACTGACCTTTCCCTGGACTGTTCCCTGCTGGTGGGATGACCTGCCCAACTCAATACATTTTCAAGAAACCGCTAAAGATCCATCTTTTCATAAACACTTGACCCAATAATACTAAATCTTTGTTTAAAAAAAATAAAAATAATAATAATTGCTATGTGTACTGTGCTACACTAACTGGGACTTGTCACTGCACTTGTTGCTTCTATTGTTCTCTTAATTTTTAAGTCACTTTGGATAAAATGTAATTGTAAATGTGTAAAATAAGTTATATTAGAGTATAAAGGTATACGGCAATTGCCTTTTAATGTGGATATTTTTACATGTTCTACTAAGCTTCTATTTCCTATCATTCACGTATCTTGATGTTATGTGTTTGTTTAATGAGTAATACTGTAAATGTGCAGGTATTCTGAACTTATACATTTAGTTAATTTAACAGAAATTGACTGTACATTTGCCATTATTAAGTAGCCTACTTAATTAGAGATTGGTCAAAGTTTTAAAATTGGAAATGCAAAAATTAAAACTGTAAATATACAAACTTTGTATTTGAATTTATGTACTTATTGCATTTTTATACATAACTTCACAGTTATTATACACAGAAAAACTATATTAAAAGATAATTACTGTAGATAGACAGCATTATTATAAAATAACTTTATAAAACCCTAAATTTACAGTTTAACCTGAAAGTTAAATGTTTTTTTTTTATATATAATATGACATCATTTATCCGTTTTTCCACGGTTTAATAAGCCATTATCAACAGTAATGTACTGTAATTTAATTTTGACTGTAAAGTCAATTCTGTATTTTTATGTTTTTTGCCTGTAATTTGTGAAATGGTTATTTGCCGTAATTTAACGGAATCCGTCTGGAAACTTTGCTGCCAGAGATTTACCGTTTGTATACAGGATTTTTTTTTTTTTTTTTTTTTTTTTTTACAGTGTAGTAGTTATGGATTTTAACAAGTTTAGTAATATATAGGTAAACATATAGGTGAACATATATGTGCATATATAGGTGAACATATAAGTACATATAGGTGAACATATAGGTGCAAATATAGGTGAACATATAAGTACATATAGGTGAACATATAAGTACATATAGGTGAACATATAGGTGCATATATAGGTGAACATATAAATACATATAGGTGAACATATAAGTACATATAGGTGCATATATAGGTGAACATAAGTACATATAGGTGAACATAAGTACATATAGGTGCATATATAGGTGAACATATAAGTACATATAGGTGCATATATAGGTGAACATAAGT
Source organism: Squalius cephalus (assembly GCF_949319135.1). Lineage (NCBI taxonomy): Eukaryota > Metazoa > Chordata > Actinopteri > Cypriniformes > Leuciscidae > Squalius > Squalius cephalus. The sequence continues at coordinate 37,361,836 of NC_137123.1, read as the reverse complement.
ACATATAGGTGAACATATAAGTACATATAGGTGAACATATAGGTGCATATATAGGTGAACATATAAGTACATATAGGTGAACATATAGGTGCATATATAGGTGAACATATAGGTGCATATATATAGTTGAACATATATGTGCATATATGTACATATAATATAGGAAAACGGCCAATTTTATATATGTCAGTCACATATATTAAAAACCTATATCAAAATCTATATTAAAACATATATGTTTTAATATATAAAACACCACTGCCAGATGCAGCTGCTATGACTGCAATTTGTTATATGAAGTTATGCATGTAGCTGGAAGACAGCAACAGCTGTTAAAAACTGAGACTGGCTCTACATGATAGGCTTCAAATGTAAAACCAGCCAAAGCTTGATGTGTATATGGTCCACCAATAATAAATCAGTAAATTATTAAAAAGTGGCTTAATGCAGTGTTGCTCTTTCTGAGCATGCAATCACATCAAATCCATGAATTATTCCATTAGGGTAAATAAGTTTTACCCCCTTTTCCCAGAAATGTCCAAAGATGCAAAATACATTACAATGTGATATACAATTAAAGATAAAGCTGCAAACCACTACACATCAGGATAAAACAAAAGGCTCTCTGCTCTGCAAAACATGCATGTGTATGTGTAGTGAATGTGTTGTTGCTCCTCTGTGAGATGTTCTGCACTGATGAGCAATCAGAGTGAGCGCTTTCCTCACAACCTCTTTTCAGAACAGTACAGTAGATCCTCTGCCAGAGAGTTTAGCAAGGTTTTCTCAAATGAAACAGGGAGTGAGAGAGACGGAAAGATAGAAGACAGAGAAGAAAGAATGAACACATTTTTTTGGCCCAGGGGCTGGTGAAAAGTGGTTGCTATGGCAGCATGCTACCCACGACCCAGTTGAGTGCACCCACATCTGACTGTCTCCGCAATGCCACGGTTTCTACACGCTTCCCACTCATACACTACCCTAGGGGAAAGTGTGTGTGTGTGTGTGTGTGTGTGTGTGTGTGTGTGTGTGTGTGTGTGTGTGTGTGTGTGTGTGTGTGTGTGTGTGTGTGTGTGTGTGTGTGTGTGAATAACCCTGACCTGAACTGTGATTACTGTTTTTGTCACAACATTTGAACCCCACTGGCTTTCATTGTATGAACAAAAATCACTGAGATGATTTGTGATCAGTCCCAACTTAGTTGAAATGTAATCTTAATATTTAAGCATTGATATCCCAAGCATATTAATTAACAACACACTGTGTGAAAAAAATGTACAAGAATCCGAATATCTTTATTTAAACATTGGTGAATATTTAAAGGGTCATGTGCAAATTTCTGCTATAGACCATTCCTTTTTAGGAGTGGCATATTCATTTGTAGGCCAATTTTCTGTGCACTCTGAGAATAATTCTCTCTCAAGCGAGAAAAACACTGACACACTGTCAGTTTCGGTAGAAACACAGCCAATCTATTCAAGCTGTTGGAGCCCTGCCATCTCTCTCTGCCCTTATGGCTCATTATACATTTCTCTTTAATGTCTGCCACTGGCAAAATGTCCCATCTTTGCCCCATGTGCAAAGACTATATACTGTACGCCTGCACTGTAAATGCAAACATGTGTTTAATTAAAAATAGTAAATTGACCTTAATCATTTTTTTTTCAACCTGCTATTAACACTCGCTTTTAGTAAGTTACTTGTACTTTGAGGTTGAAAAATCTTACCAGCTCAGTCTACATGAGCTGGATTAATTTAGAAAAAGTACGTTTATGACCTGTGGGCATGCGCAGATCAGTCCTCTCTACGCTAGACGGCGATATATGGCCATGCCTTGAATAGCTACTATTGGCTGAAGGAGAAAAACGTAATTTTAAGCCACCATTGTGGTGATCAGTGTTTGTTTTAGTTGGGCTCTTGACCCTTATATTATTAACTGTAGATTTTTGTTTGGCTGCTGTACCTGAGTTATAACAGCCAGATGAACAAATAGAAAAGGTGATCTGATGGTGTTGGTTGTGTTTTAACATAATCGTTATTTCACAATCATTTGACCTGATTCACTGAACTCATATAGAGCCCAATTTCTGAGTTAGGTTTACTTTATTAATTATAGCAGCACTGTCCTGGTACAGCATAATAGTTTTAGCCATTTCAATGAAATCCATATAAAATAATAAAATAAAAAAAATAAAAAAAACTTCAATTTTTTTTTAATGTAGGCACACACAGACATCAAGAATTAGCATATGAATCTCAGCAATGGTGACAAACAGATCACCTCTGATCATAAGCTCATTATTTATTCATGCAGCAATGCATGATGGGAGCCATGAATGAGTTTTAATTGGTTGCACCCAGAATGCACTGCAACATGCTTTATATTTGTCTGCATTGTTGAGATTCACAGGCTGATTTTTGATGTCAATGTGTCTAAAAACTAAATAAAACAAAAAATTATGGAAACTTTTAAGAAATTCTAAATATTATACTGTACAAGGACAGTGCTGTTATAATTAAAGGTTGTATCAGTGATTTTTTATCACATTCATCTAATCTTTCCTAACGATCCGCTAGCTGCCCGCCCCATAAGCATGCCGTCAAAAAAACGCGTCTCTGTAGGCAGCCTAGGCTCTGAGATCTGCACACAAAAACAATTGGTTTCACCAACCACTCAAAACCAAAACAAATAGTGTTCCAACCAATCACCGACAGGGGGAGGGTGTTGTGAGGTTTTGAGCCAGCTTCTTCTTCAGCTCCGACTTCGCGTGCAGCCATGAACGAGCACAAAACCTCACAACACCCTCCCCCTGTCGGTGATTGGTTGGAACACTATTTGTTTTGGTTTTGAGTGGTTGGTGAAAGATTAGGATCGTTAGGAAAGATTAGATGAATGTGATCTTTTTTTGGGGGGGGCCTGAAATCACTGATACAACCTTTAATAAAGTAAACCTAACTCAGAAATTGGTTTCTTTAATTTAAGTGAACTTGAAAAATGAGTGAGCAGAACTAAAAGTGTTAAGTTGTAGATATTTAGTAATTCTAAGTGGGGTTAAATTTATATCAAGCAATCCACACAAAATGAAAAAATTAAGTTAACACTAAGCATGGCTATTAAGTTACATGAACATAAAAAACACGTGCTAGTGGTACTACTTGATTTAGTACTGCACACTTAAAATAAACAAGCTTTTCTAACTCACTAATCTTAAGATTACTTTGCTTAATTTTTTTGAGACAACGAGTTTGCATACTTTTTTTAAGTAAGGTCAACTAATTACATTTTACAGTGAGTATATTCACTCACTGCATTAAAGGTCTTTAGATCGAATGATGCACATGCTCAAACAAAGCACCACAGAACAGGGGTCCGTTCTTTGTACGTCGCTAACTCACTTAGCTGGCTTTGATTGTTGGCGATTTGGCATGATCTTGGATTGTTTGGTTCTTCAGCGCTCATCCTGGACTTGCTGTCATAGCAACATGTGCGCAAACTTAAACCTGCTCGGGAGCAGGCTTATTTCATGTTAACAGGATTAGATCCCGGCTTCATAAGCGGAGCTGATACGGGAAGTCCAGTGCAGCGCGATAGTGCACTTTCTTTCTGAGATATATATTTTTTCTCGTGATTCGTGAGATTGTCGTTTTTTGGCGCTTTTATGTTTAAAAAACAGTTTTAGTTTTTTTTTGTTTTTTTTGTGGCATTTCCAAGCCACTTAAGACCCAATGTTGTAAAGCAGTTCCACATCTACAGAAAGGCCTACAGAAGAGTCTGCACAGACAGAGGAGACATAGGCCTACAGATGGGCAGTGTATAGCCAACTTTTCATTTTTATTTGTTGCATGAGGCATGTGTCTAATATCTCTTGTTGCAGGCACTTGACCACTGGCTTTTCTTTACAAAGAACAATTGAAATAAAACTCAAGGAACTAAGCATATTTGTCTTTTATTAAACATTTAATGAAAAGTGTTTTTTTCTGGCACTGTTGTGTAATCCAGCACAGGCAACAATGTCACAGGCCCTGTCAGGTGTGCAACCCTCAGACTTTTCAGACACTGAAATCTTCCCTTTAGTTAGCCAAAGTTTATTTCATTGTGTGCCCTTGTCCTGGCTAGAGCTTGTAACTGGTTTGGGTCAGGGAATGGGGTCATAAAACACCTGTCTGCAGGCAGGAACATGTCATAATCACCTATGAAAAAATGCAGTTCTGTTAGGATCAGCATAAGTGTATGTAATACAGTGAGCTTGATATTTAATTGTGGAACTTTCCTTACCACTTTCAAATAATGTGCATAAATGTGAATCTCTGAAAATTCTTAAGTCATGCACAGATACTGGCCATTTTGCTTTCACATTTGTGATATGGAAGATTTTAGTCAACTGCCTTTTTTTTAAATTTGATATATATTACTAATCTGGAATATTAAGAATCACAATAGTAACTGGGCTGCACATTTACATTGTGAACCCCCTTTCTGTTCACATAATCCCCTTCATTGAGGCCTTGATGGCAGTCTATGGTCTAGTCTATGGTACCAATCACATTAGTGAAGCATGAGTGACACATAATCGGCATGGTCATGATTGCATGATCTTCATAAAAAATTATGATAGCCTAAAAAAAAAAAAAACTTTACAACATTGGGTCTTAAGTGGCTTGGAAATGCCACAAAAAAACCTAAAACTGTTAAAAACGACAGACAGCACTTTCCATCAAGTTCTCCGCATCTCCAATAGTGTAAAGGAAAGAGCCACTCGCAAATAATCTTATAGGGCAATGCAAACAGTTTGTGCTGTAGTTAAAGCCCGACTCCGACAAGTCGAAAATAAATGTGCGTTTCCAACAAATTAATAATGTAAACGACAATCTCACGAGTCACGAGAAAAAAAAAATATATCAGAAAGTGCACTATCGCGCTGTGCTGGACTTCCCGTATTAGCTCCGCTTATAAAGCCTCAATCTAATCCTGTTTACATGAAATAAGCCTGATCCCAAGCAGGTTTAAGTTTGCGGACCTGTTGCTATGACAACAAGTCCAGGATGAGCTTCGAAGAACCAAACAATCCTAGATCATGCCAAATCGTCAACAATCAAATCCAGCTAACTGAGTTAGCGACGTACAAAGAACGGGCCCCTGATCTGTCATGTTATAGCTTGAATAACAATAAGCTTAAGGTTACACATAATTCCAGGTCCTTTCAGTTAGAATCCTTCATAAAACCAGGTATTAATGTAGAATTTAAGTGTAGTTAAATATCATATATTTCATATTTGGTTCACATTAATGACCAGGCAAAGTTGTATTTACAATTGGGAAACTATGGATTTTAGATGATACAGGTTGTGATGTGGAAAGAGAGTGTTGTTTATATAAAACACGAATATAAAACAGTGGTGTTGTGATTGGTCAACCACTTCAATCGTGTTTTAGAATGCCCCTTACCATAACCACGAGTTTCAACAAACTACTAACGCAACTCAACCACGCCTTGTCCTTTTTCTTTTTTTGCGTATGCCTTGAGTGGGAATTTATTAAATGAGGAATATTGTGATGTGTACATTCCCAGAAGAAACCTCAAGACTACAATCAAGGTGTTTCAGTTGAGTTGAGAAACAGTGCTTACTGATAATAACTCACTTTTGAGTGGACTTTGTGCTTTGTAATTTCGCAGAACATTTTCATGCTCAAACAGCAACGTCACACACTAAAGATAGTTAAAAATGTAAAAAAAACAAAACAAAAACATAATAGGACCCCTATAATGCTGGACAATATTTTGGCTTGATTGCACAGCATACCATAATAACGAATGCACTTAGAAGTAGAAAGCCCTTAAAGGAAGTATAAGAACATCCAGGTTAACAGAGTAACCAATGAAAATGCTGTTCCAATGGACAGACACCTCACACAACCAATTACATTGTCTATAATTCTTTACATTTTCTTGTTACTCAAAGCGCTTCACATATGGAAGGGGGGAATCCCCTCAACCACCACCAATGTGCAGCATCCACCTGGATAATGGGAAGGCAGCCATATTGCATCAGAACGCCCACCACACACCAGCTTACTGGTGGAGAGGAGACAGTGATGAAGCCAATCAGTAAATAGGGATGATTAGGAGGCCATGATGGACAGAGGCCAATGGGCACATTTTGGCCAGGATCTAGGATTATATTAATTAAATTTGCAAAGCCACTGTCAAAAAAGTATCATCTCCCACACATATTCACTCTTCTACCAACCTATTTTGTGGGATACAGTTTGAATTGAGCTTGTTTCAGTGACTGATCAGAAATCAGTTTAGATACCTTATGATAGTTAAGCAATGATTTTTGAGTGGAGGAGGTTAGGTAGGATTGCTGTGAGACCCTGCTGAGAGACAGACAGAGTTAAGTGTGAGTAAATGGCCATTATTAAGTGGACAGCTTTTAAGGTTGCCCCTCCTCTCAGCACCAACAGACTGTGTTGATCAATACTCGATGCTGTGAGTTTTAGACCCAGCTCTAAAGTGAGTGTATGTGTTTTTGTGTGTACCTGTATGTGTGGTAGCTGACTGTCCATTTACATCCATCAGGGATGCCTGTCGTGAAAAGAATTCAAGTGTAGCGTTTAGCCTTGACCTCACCCGTCATTTTTAACAAACTCAAATGCTTGTGTACACATATACAAACATTCACACAAACACATAAAACATATAGATGGCACACATTTTCACTATTCTGTCTTTTTCGTCAAAGTATAACTCATAGCACACACCCACTCTGAACTCAAGCCTACACTACTACGATTATAATGTGAACTCAACAGCTACAACAAACATAACAGCTTGTCTGTTCCTGAGCATACAGGATGAGAAAGACATTTACTGTTCAGTGATGCTTTACTTTACAGTGGTACTGTACATATTACACGTTACTATAATTAATTAAAATACTAATAACAAGAACTAAAGATGCGTTCGAGCCATGTCGTAATTACTGTAATGATTCTGAACCGTAAAAAGCTTTCACGTGCTTGTAGAATTTGTCATTTTTCTGAGAGCTACGATCTGTACCACGTGGCTGCTCTACCACCTGACCATTGCAGATTTAAGGTGTGTTCGACTTGAAGTGGCATCGATCGATCGGTGTATGACATTAAAGTACGGGAGAACGATTCGAAAGCATACAGAGCTTTATTTACGGTAATTACAACATAATCTCCGGCCTATAGGAGGAGTGGACTATAACCTGATCGACCTGTGGTCCGCGGATCCAATTCCCGCCCAAGTCCCCAAACACACATCATCTTCTTCGCCGGTCCCGTCCAGAAGTCTTCCGTCCTCATCCCTGCCTGTCATCCATCGCTGGTCACGACCAGCCCCCTGGATCAGCTTGGCTATAGGCAGAGTCCTCTGCTGCACCTCGGGCCTCCAGGCCCACACCACCACCTCGTCCTGTCAGCCCGTCACCCTCACCTCGACCTACCACTCTTTCATCACCTCCGCGGTCCGTCTGCCCGGAAGCTCCGCTGGGCTCGATCGCCACTCCAGGTCGGCCTTCAGCGGTCACCCTGCATCCCTTCGACCCCTGGACTCCTCCCTTTCTCTGACCTCCCTGTCGGCCTCCCTCACCACATCCTCACCCCGGTCATCCATCCCCACATCACCGCCTCAGTCCTGCTGGTCAACAGCTCAGCTCCCATCTTCCGGGTCTACAGTGTCGCCATTGTCCATCAGCCGCTCGTCAGCCACCAGGGGTCCGCCTCCGCCGATCGGCTCCAGGGTTCCATCCGCCCCCTCTGCCTGGACTCCACCCTGGTTCCTCCCCCCGTCTGCACCACCATGGTGCCCGAGGCTGACGCCTCCAGGCTCCAGTCCGTCCCCAGCTCCACGCCCTCCACCAAAAACTCTGCCTTTTTCTGTTTTTTGAACTTTTTGTTTTCATCACGGCGCAAGGACACTTCCGACTTCTCTCAGGTGAATGCATCAACAATGACCATGTTTACACACTTATTGGGTGCTAACAGGATAGCTCACCCAAAAATGAAAATTGTGTCATCATTCACCTTGTTCCAAACTTGTATGCATTTCTTATCTTCTCTGGAACACAAAGACGATATCTGGAAAAACGCTTGAGTCCAAACAACATTGGACCTCATTGATTTTATACCCCAAAACAAAATAGGAAACAAATACAAATACCAAAGGAATTTTTCTAAATGTATTCTTTTGTGTTACATGATTAATGAATAATGAGCAAATGATGACACATTTTTCCTTTTTGGGTGAACTCTCTCTTTAGGAAACTTACCACGCCCAATCATGGAGAGATAATAAGTAAGAAGCAGGATGGATACTATTATTCCTTAACATCAAAAGAACTAACTGAGTAACATGATGTTCAAACCTATATTCCTGGCTGATAAATCACCTGATGCTCTGTATATCTTTCTTAAGGATCCTAATGTTAGGGCGGGACAACCTGTCACTCACATGAGACTGCAGCAAAAGCAAACCATAACCAATCAATTTCCGAAGGACAAAAGCAAGTCCCGCCCTACATTTTTTCTTGTTCGAGAAGCCGTTTCACTCGGATTTACGTCACAATCGGGAAGAAAAGTCTATTGCAACTTTCTTTATGCAGGAAAATAGATGTTCATTGTTATTGTGGCTTCAAATATTCCTCTAAAACTGTGCAAAACTTTAATGTTTTAAAGTTTTATAATTAAAATTAAAAATAAAGTATGAGACATCACTATGAATACATGTTTTCTCTCTCTGATAGAGAGATGATAAAGAAAGAATGAGAGAACAGCAGATTGCGCACCAGTGGGCAGAGTGGACAAGATCCATATACAGGAGGATGAATGGCATTATGCAGGAACAGGACATGCTGTGCCAACCTGCCTGTTAGTGTTGTTCATACTGATACACAACACACACACACACACACACACACACATTAACACAAGCACAAGCACAAGCCAATGTTCATGTAAACACACAGAAACATGAATGCACAAGCACACTTCTACATGCTTATGAAAGCACTCGCCCACACACTCTTACACAAAAGTGTCTTAACAGACTTGAGTTTGTGGTGGCAGATGGAGGCTGTCAGCATGCCCTGAGTGAGTTGTTCCAAATGAGAGGCACATGAGGTTGTCTTCCTTCTCTGTGATTACTCTCACATGCTTACAGTACTCTGCAATCTTGAGAAAGGCTAAGCTCACATATCAATGTTTGGGATTGAGAACCGTATTATAGTAGGTCAAAAATTGAATTCAACAACACAGGAGCCTCAAGCCACTTTCTATTGTCACAATAGCTCTGAATAACACCTGCAACCACATTGACAGTAATGAAAGACTGAAGTGTCAAAATGGACTCAATGTTATTTAATAAATGGGTTCAATCCAGGTGCAAGTAAAATCCCAATTAACAGACAACATCTCTGAATGGTTCATGAAATGTTTACTACAAACCTCATGGTAGCAGCTCTGCTGGAAGACAGAGGCTGGATCTAAAACCTTATAACAAACAAATAACGAACATGTGGACATGATGAAAATTAAATTAAAATTCATTTAAATGGGGATAGATAGAGAGAATGAAAGAGGTAAGTAGTATGGGAACAGATATCAGGTTAACTGATACTGGGTAATGAAAAGTCCAGTGTATAGACTACAGACAGCCCAAAAACACACACAGCCCTCATACTCCAGAAGAAAGTTGTTTAAAATACACTGGATAAAAAATAGAAAGAAGAATGACCTGAATCAGTCGGAACCAGCACCCTCAAAGTCTTATTTCAATTTGAACTTAAATATGAAAAAGGCGTGTCTATATAAATATTACCAAAATCAAAGGGGTCTGTGTATATTTAACCAGTATAAATTGTTCAAAGTGACAATTGATCTTTTGCTGTCAAAGGTTAGCTATTGAACTGATTACGCATATACATTAGCATAAAAAAATGTTTTCTAAATTCATGCAATTGGATACAGTTACTGATTTTCAATTACATTTTAATTATATTACCTGGTTTACACATATTTGTTAAAAAAAATAAAATAATTAAAAGTATTTTGTGTGTTAAATTAGATACAAATTACTTTGTAATCTATTTGTTTTGATATACCTCTGAAATGTATGCACCTTATTGTATATGAGATATGCATGGTATTTTTGGCTTGCATGCATAGATGAAAAGGAATGAAAAGCATTTTGAACAGAAAAATAAAAACTGTAAAAAGTTTACAAAAAAATTAAACTTTCCATTAAAGAACTTTCCACCACTGTAAGTTCAACAGTTCAACAGTTTATTGAAGACTCTAATCTCAGGTACTCAAAAACATTAACACACACAACTGCACACATACACAGGTACATGCACACAAAAACAAACAGGTTTTACAGTAAATGCTATGTTCTCTAGAACTTAAAAGTCTCACTATAGAGGTTTTAGAAATTTGAAAAATACTTGAAAGACATCTAGTATTTTTTTTCTGAGTAACTTCCCCACACTGCTATTGAACACTGACACCAAATAAATGTGCCAGTCCCAAGAAAATAAATGTACATAAACCTAAGAAAAATACCTTTATCCGAGAGTATCCTTAACATCTATATCAGGCAATACTGGCCTAAAGGCTAAAAGTAGACCACAAAAAGTATTTTCTATTATTGTACAGTAGACAATATTAGAACAAAGAATGTTATTTCCATCATGTGAGCCATTACTTTACTGTTCCCAGTCCTACATATTTCCTGATTGCAAAAACAGATGTAAAAAATACAATGTCTCTAACAGTGAAAAGAGATTATTGCGATTTTCATTTATATCTCCCCCACCTGTAGTCTACATGCCCCTCCCCTTTCATGTCACAGGAATTATGTAATCCTTTTGATGTGGAAAGTGCAGGAGTTATGTAAAAAGAGAAGAGCGTGCATGCCACCTCTTCTGTACATGAGATTAAAAATTCTCATATTCTCATATAAATATTCTCTCATCATTGGCTTATGTTGTGTACTCATTGAGAAACATAAACAAGTACCCCATTAAAGGGACAATGAATTGGTCAAATGATGAACAATACTCAGAAAGCTTTGAAGGAAATTGAACAAGGTGTACAAAATAAAGAATGAATAAAATGTCTGCATAATTCTGCTAAACAAAAATATTATCCTCGAAACCTCAGCAATGACAAGGCTTCAAAACACCTGTTGGTCTCTTCACATATACATTATTTATTTTACAGTAATGTTAGAAAATGTAGGAATTATTGCTTACTGCAAATATTGAATTATTATTTTTTTGTTTATTTTTTTGTTCTGAAAGTTTTAAGGCATTTAATTGTGACCAAATTTACTTCTGTATTGTGACACATTTTGGAGTAAAATAACTTGTTGAAAATTTTTAAATTAAATTTAGGGTGGGACTTGATTTTATCTAATGATTGTTGATTGGATTGTGATAAGACGGTGTTGTGTACCATTATTATGTAAAATAATTGACAATTATTTTTATGCAATATTGCAGTATTTATTATAAATGATTTATCTGTGCACATAATTATTATTTTTTAATGAATGTACCCTTACAAACTTTAATCAAAATAACTTCCCCTCCCCTGCAAAAACATCTCTTCTCTTCTTTGATGATGTGTTTATGGGCAATTGCAAACCCCAACGATCCAATTAAGTTGAGTGGTGCAGGGATGACATATTTTAGCATTTTAGCACTTCTGGTTCCATCGTCCTGAAGTTAGGTTTTTTGAATGGGTTTTTGGTTAAACACTTTAAATAAGGTCTCTGGTGAATAAGAGCTCAAGATTTATTCTGCGATAAATCAGTAATTCCCTCTTTTTTAAAGCTGTTACTTTTTTTTTTTTTTTAAAAGTGGTTGCGAACAAGTGGCTAAATGGGACTACAGAAGTTGTCTGGGACATCAGCCGAACAGGTAAACTCATCTACTCACTAGTCCACTTTCCACAGTCTCATTGTGATTATAATGGCACGCTTGCAAACTATTATAACTGAAACTTTCAATGAAAATGTTTTTTAACAAAGACTGAAAGAGTTGTCGCAAGCTTATGACATTGAAGTCATTTGACTGTGGTGTAGTTTGTTTATACCCTACATATAGCTTTTGACTTTTTTCATTTGTGAAGATTATCTCAATGAACAAAACATGTATGAATCATAAGATTTTGTTAGTCAGAGACCTTATTTTATGCAATAGTCCAAAAGCCAGTGGAAAAATCTTATTGGGGTTTTGTCGAGGGAACCAAGGATGATGCAAACTTCCGGGTTGGTCTACAAAAATATGTCATCCCTGCACCACTCTATTCCCGATTAACAAAAGTTCCGTCCTACTTTTTATTTTATTTTTTCTTGTTTGGGAAGCTCGGGTATGCATAACAACTTGGAAGAAAAAACTATTGCAACTTCCATTGCATGCCGACTTTAACTGCAGAGCAGTTACATCAAAGGAAGGACAAGGAGTCACATCACAGGAAGAGCAAGTTGTGACTACTAGTGCAAAAAAGTTATATAAAAATGTTATTGCTACCTTAAATTGAGAATTCACTTTCAAAGTCTTCACTATTCAACGGTTCACTATTCTTTAAGTGAACAAATTATGTGTACTCTGCCTCCAAAGCTCAACCTCTCACCGAAGGACCATATAGCATCTGCTGACCTGACAGAGACCAACAGTTCTTGGAAATGCATAAAATTTTCATAAAGACTTCTTTTCTCTGCATATTTTAGTTGCAACACATATACCATTAGGTCTCCCTTTCCATAATGTATTAATCTAATCATACTAGGGGCAAAATTGGTCACAATTTTATATGAAAGAGAGGGTAAGAATGCGGAAGAAAGAATAAAGGCATATGGAATTATCTGCTTGAATGTCATGATTTTATGAGAGTGAATATTAACAAAGATGGATTAGATCTCTGATCGTTCAAGGCTTAAAACATTAATGACATAACCAGTGTGGAGTGAAGGAGCAGCCTTCTTGTTGCTTTGATGCTTGTGGACAGTGGTGGAATGTAACGAAGTAAAAATACTTCGTTACTTTACTTAAGTACATTTTTCACATATCTGTACTTTACTTAAGTAGAATCAATAGTGCGTACTTTTGACTTTTACTTCGTTACTTTTTGCAGCAATTATTATACTTTCTACTCCACTACATTTCTACAACGTTTCGTTACATTTTCTGATCAGTTTTTCCCCTTGCCAAAACAGGGATTGAAAAAAATCTCCATGTTTTCGGTGCTGACGTGTAGGTGCTTCATTTATTGGCTATCATGTAACATGTAACTGTGGCACTGCCAATAAAGCACCTAAAAGCTGTCACAAAGAACCGGCAAAAGTAATGATTATGAATATGTAAAATATAACAAGGAGACATTTTAATTGATGCTGACGCGCGATCTTTGCAGTGAACGCGCCAGAGAGAAATGCACATTTCATACGGATTACATGCAGAGAACAGGGCCCGGTTTCCCAAAGCGTTCTTATCTCTAAGTAGTTCTTAACCTATTCCTTAACCTCTCTCTTAACCTTATGGCACGATTCCCGAAACGTTCGTTCGCTAAGTATATCTTCTGTAAGTCACACTTTCGTAAGGTTGGTCTGGACCACTCTTAGCTTTACCTTATCACTGTTGCAAGTCTATATGAATATAATTCTGAAGTTTTAATACACCCAGACAGTATTAAATTAGGCTAATTCAAGTGTTTTCATGCAAAGAATAAAATTGTCATTACACTGATTGTTGTTAGATTTTTAATTATATTATTATACAATATTATTAATTTAAACGCTCTTTTAAAGGCCAGTGAAAGCATAGGCTACTGTCAGTTAAGTCCTATTCGGACGCTAATATTGTTTCTCATGGGCTCGTCCGGTATTTTAAACATTTACAGGGGTAAGTCGGTGATTTTAGTGCCGTCCGAATCCATAATATCAGTGTTTTTCTCACCCAACCCACGTAAAAATCCCTGGCCAAATTAGTACCTTCTGTTTTTTGACAAACAGGTCGTGTGGTAATTTAATTGCCGTCTGAATCCACATCTCTGAGTTTACAAGAGATTCAAAATTCACGGTTTAAATCCTTTTTGATCACTGCCGAGCACCGTACGCAAGATGTAAACTTTTATTACTGAAATGCTGGAAAGTATTTACAAGAACAATATTTCATCGCAGCTCCACCTCAGCGAACAAAAATGGGAAAGAGAAGAAGGCACGTACATTTTTGAAAAGGTTATTGTGGCAGCAATTATGTTACAATTTTAAAATATGTAGGCTAGGCTATTATAGGCTATTATAGTTTGGATTATTTTTTATAATATCCAATAATCATAATAAATTGCAATTTCAACTATTTCTGAAGTGCTTCATTTATAAAGATCACCGCTTTCTCACATAAACAGTCCCTGCACGAGAGAATAATTGATTCTCGAGCCATCGATATCAAACAATTCAGCACCATCGCCACGGACAGCGCCGGGTAACGTCGCACGTAAGAAGGTATATCTTAAGCAGCTTCCTAAGGTATGGTTCGGGGAACACACTTAGGAACATAAACAACTTTGGTAAGATATATCTTTCGAGCTTTCTTAGCGCGCTAAGAGTGAGCGTTATCGGGAAACCGGCCCGTCTGTTTTCTTTCGTTTTGAATTGTTCTGTTTAAAAGTACACATTTCAAGCTTTCTATACGTCTCAGGTCTGTGAGGCAAGTACAGACCTGAGTTTCGGTTCATGAGTTTCACCAGTTCACGCGCCCGCGCCTCCGTGTCCTGATCTATTTTCTGCTATATTTACTTACAGTATTTATTAAATCCAGGCAATTGGTTGATGAAACATTGATTAAAATTAAGAAGATACAATTAATACAAAACGAAATTCACTTTAAAGAAGGGCTTTTGAGGTCTCTGTGAACGTTTTAAAGCAGTATTTTAGTGCCGCTTTCAGAGCGCTCACGTGCGTAACGGAGAACTGACACGTCCGTAACATTGTTTTTTCCTCATAAATGTGAACACAAAAAATAAAATGAATATTTTATGTTCTGTGGAGAGCCAACCCTTCTTCATCCGGTGGGTATATTACTTTTGGTTTGCGCAGTGAAATTCACAGAATTACTAAAAAATATTTTGCCACCTAAAAGTTAAAGATTTTTTTTTGTGTCACGTCCGTTACGGATTTATATTTCCCTCATATTAAATATAAAACGCATGTGTCTGTAGACTAGTATTTTTCTAATGTCTGGACTTCTTTATTAAGGGAGTATGGGGAGTATGGATATATAAACAGTTTCAATTGGTATTTGAGAATTTACATTTCAAGTTTTACATTTCAAGTTTTTACTGCAATTGTCACGTCCATAACGCTGGGATTGCCCAATTTTAAAGAATTTATCCAGGTCTACGTATTGTATAATGTTAACTTCAAATAAGGGGTGTGTCGCGATTCTGCCTTCTCACACTCACACCGCGACACGACACAGGTTCGTGGATCCGAGTGTCGCGATTTCGGTTTCATATTGCATATTGTTACAGCCCTAATTATTAGAATATAGACATTAAGAGAATAAATTGTTATGAAAGTACTTTTACTTTTAATACTTAAAGTACATTTAAAATAAGGTACTTTTTACTTTTTACTTAAGTAGGGTTTTCATTGTGGTTGCCTACTTTTACTTTTACTAAAGTAAATATGTCTCTGGTTATTTGTACTTTTACTTAAGTACTGAGATTCAGTACTTCCTCCACCACTGCTTGTGGAGAACTTTGACTTAACTGCAAATCCATAATTCAGTCAACATAAAAGTATTATTACACAAAAATAGTACAGATGCATGTAAAATGTCAATTCTGTTGGGGGTCAAGTGGAAGGCAGGGATAGTCTTCTTTAGAGCACAGCTTATGATAAGATATTTTTATTATCATAAATCCTGAACCAGGTGCTGTAGGTTACACTAAAGTCCTCAGCCTTAAAATATTCAAAGCATGCATTATTTTCGTATCTGATGCTTTTATTTTCTACTGTAAGCTGTAAAAAAAAAAAAAAAAAAAAAAAAAAAAAAAAAATATTGGGGGGGATTTTGTCAAAAAAGTTCAGGCTATATAGCGCAAATTTAAATTTAAATTCAAATTTATTTATCAAATTATGAAAATATAATATAAGAAACATAGGAATTCGTCCATTTGTTTAAGCAGCGAAAACGATGCAAACAACACCTTCAATAGCCTACAATGCGACACCTCCACCTCGTCACCATCAACAATACTATCGACACTAAGACAACACAACATTTAGAATATACTCGAAATGTAATTATATATAGTTCATATGGATGAATCCATATGGTCCAAAAAAAAAAAAATGTTCTTCTTCTTTTTTACTTAGGGGAATTCACTAAGGTAACAGGAGCAGCTTTTATTCAAATCATCATCATCATCATTCGCAGCGATGGAAACGGCTCTCCAAAGACGCAGAAGTAAGATTTGACATCACCAGCGCTCCAAAGGTGCCTAGATAAAACATGCGCATTCCCTAATCAAAATAACGGCGTAAAAGCATTTTAATGATAAGTGAATGGCACGATGAGGATCACAAGCACTTCAATCAATAAAATATTCGATCCATTCACAATGAACGGCGCGCAAGCGAAGCCTTCGCAAATAGGTTAAGCCGCTCTCTAAACAAATAGCACGATAATCCGAGTCGAAGTACAAAACAGAAAACGATTACACACAGTTACAAACCTTTGCTTTCTTCCCTTTCATCTTGATTCTCCTCAGCCGTCGATTCTGGCTTCATCCCATCCATTCGGAAACGAGTATGTTGAATATATATTCCCTTTGCCTGGTCTCTCTCGCTCCAATACAGGAGTATATCACAGCCACCTCAAATATTTTGTCAGATCGGATATCGCTTAGATAACTTGTTCATAAACGATAAGAGCTCAGCCGAAGAGGGTCTCACGTAAAGGCTTAGAGAAGACAGCAGATACGCTGAGGAGAGAGAATCCGTTAGGAGAAAAACAGTCTCTCCACTGCTAGTCAGGTTGACATAAACAGATAGTCCCAGCTGTAAACAGTCACACATCCCCCCACCCCCACCCCCTCCTCCCCTCTCTCTCTCTCTCTCTCTCTCTCTCTCTCTCTCTCTCTACCCATACACAAAAGAAATATATTTGAAATATATTTTCAGAATATATTTTGGAATATATGCAAATATTTGAAATCGGCCCAATAAATATATTTCAAACTTAACATCATATATTTTTGTTATTATTTCAGAATATATTTCAATGTATTTTGGAATATATGCCACATATATTTTTGACACTTTTGGGGACCCATACAGAAAAAAATACATTGAAATATATTCTGAAATATAACAAAAATATATGATGTTAAGTTTGAAATATATTTATTGGGCCAATTTCAAATATTTGCATATATTCCAAAATATATTCTGAAAATATATTTCAAATATATTTCTTTTGTGTATGGGTATCTCTATCTCTTTCCTTCTCCCTCTCCGAAATGATGGGAGGACAGAAATGAATACATAGGACAGGGGTCACAAAGATGAATTAAAAGTGATGTGTGCTAAGAGGCACAAAAACGCTTCAACAATTATTTTATTCCAAACATTGGGTTTTCTAATAATAATAATAATAATTAAAGCTGCAAGCAGCATTTATCGGGGTTCAAGCAGTTAAGGCCTTTAAGCACAAAAGCATCAAAAGTTATTACGTTTTATTTAGCAAGCATGTAACCACTGACATCATAGATGGAAAAGACCATGTTCTAGCATGATTTACCATGATAAACCACATTTTAGCATGATTTACCATAGTTTATCATGATTTACCATGGTTTACCATGTTCTAGCATAGTTTACCATGAATTTATCTTAGTTTACCTTGATTTACCATGTTCTAGCATGATTTAATAATAATAATAATAATAAGTTTAATTTATATAGCGCCTTTCCCAAGCTCTGCTCAAGGACGCTTCACAATGACAGTAAATAACAAGCAGTTTACACATAAACGGACAGTGGACATTTGCCCAGTCCAAGTAATGAGCGATTGCAGTGGCAAATCACATTACATACGCAATACATAAAAACAGAGGCAACAAACATTAATTACAGACAGCATGGTGGGCAGTTGGAGTAAAGATGCAATAGATTATTGGTACCTAAGTTAACATGGTGACTGTGTTATGTCAAATTAACATTTTCATGACTGATAATACTGATTAAACAAATGTGTTTTGAGTTTATGCTTAAATTCATACAACGTGGCGATTTACCATGATATACCACATTCTAGCATGATTTACCATAGTTTATCATGATTTACCATGGTTTACCATGATTTACCCTGTTCTAGCATAGTTTACCATGAATTTATCTTAGTTTACCTTGATTTACCATGTTCTAGCATGATTTACCATGATATACCACATTCTAGCATGATTTACCATAGTTTATCATGATTTACCATGGTTTACCATGATTTACCCTGTTCTAGCATAGTTTACCATGAATTTATCTTAGTTTACCTTGATTTACCACATTCTAGCATGATTTACCACACTGAAAAAAATGTTATGTTGAATTTACTTAATTTTATTACGTCAAGGGGTTGCACGAAATAAATTTATCTAAATCCAGATATATTTTTTAAGTTGAGTGTACTTATATTTTGTAAATTGGTTGTACTTATATTTTATAAGTAATTTCAGATTAATAATATTCATAATTTTAGCTAATCTATTTTAAGTTGAATTTACTAAATTTTTTCAAGAATCAGCCTGTGAATCTTAACAATTATAAAGCATGTTGCAGTGCATTCTGGGTGCCAACAATCAAAACTCATTCATGGCTCCCATCATGCATTGTTGCATGAATAAATAATGAGCTTATGTTCAGAGGTGATCGGTTTCAGTGTTTCAGGTCAAATGATTGTGAAATAATGATTATGTTAAAACACAACCAACACCATCAGATCACCTTTTCTATTTGTTCAGCTGGCTGTTATAACTCAGGTACAGCAGCCAAACAAAATCTAAAGTTAATGGTTTCAGGGTAAAGAGCCCAACTAAAACATACACTGAAAAAAATGATTCATTGACTAGTTGAATTTACTAAAAAAAATTATATTAATTGGATCCACATAATTGATTTTAGCTACATTTAAACAAATGCATTACGTTGAACTAAGTTCAGCTTAATGCATTTGTTTAAATGTAGCTAAAATCAATTGTGTGGAACCACTTACGATAATTTTTTTTAGTAAATTCAATGATTTCAGTAAATTCATTGAATTTACTAAATGTTTTTATCGTAAGTGGTTCCACACAATTGATTTTAGCTACATTTTAACAAATGCATTAAGTTGAACTTAGTTCAACGTAATGCATTTGTTTAAATGTAGCTAAAATTAATTATGTGGAACCAATTAACATTTTTTTTTTTTTAGCAAATTCAACTAAGTCAATGAATCATTTTTTTCAGTGTACACTGATCCCCATGATGGTAACTTAAAATTACGGTTGTAACATTACAGTTTTCTCCTTCAGTGATTCTGCTTGTTAACATCAGGTGTCTTCAATGTTGGCAATACAAAATAAAGAGTTCTTAATTCATCTTTGACGTCTGTCTGTTATTCAGATATTTTTGTTTAAAAATTGTTAAATGGTTAACTTTTAAGGAATTAATTTTATTAATTATTACTCAATTCTAATGTGCCAAATTTAATTAATAATATTGCTTGTAATCTGCACAATTTTATTGAGTAGATATAGCGTATTCATTTTACAGTGTATATGGAAATTAAATTAAACTTATTTTTTTCTAATTACTTTTAATTGAATGAAATTAACTTGTTTTAAACAAGGGCAGTGAATTTGAAAATTAATAATAAAAAATAAGTAGGATTAAATAACACATTATAATCAGTGAAATTAACCAGATAAAAACATGTAACATTTACAAGGGGTCAGAATCATTTTTTTCAGTGCATGATATACCACATTCTAGCATGATTTACCATAGTTTATCATGATTTACCCTGTTCTAGCATGATTTACCATGATATACCACGTTCTAGAATGATTTACCAGGATTCTAGCATGATTTACCATGATACACCACATTCTAGTATTATTTACTATGATTTACCATGTTTCTAGCGTGATTTACCATGATTTACCACATTACTAGCAATTATGTGAAGTGTCAGTGCAAATGAAGTGATAAACACTGACAAAAAATGATTTTGTTATAATAGTTATTGTTATATAAGTGATTTTTTAAGTGTCTAAATATGAATGATGCAAAATCACATGTGAAAAGACTTCATTAATAAGTAGAATGGCCAGCAGAGGACAGTAGAAGACCACTTATTGGCTCAGTTTCACTTTAAACTTCATGATTTTCACCAGTTTTCTGCACTAAAGCAAACCAGTTTTTCCATGTTAACTTAATAATTAACTAAATGTAATTGTAAATGTTAAAATAGTGATTTTATTAAGTCTAAATATAAATTATAGAACAATATGACAAAATGACTATTTTAAACAGCAGGGGGCAGTAAAATACCCCTTATTGGCTTAATATGCCATTATATTCATATCATTTTCACCTTTTTAACTGTTATAGAGGCAAATTTTGTCCGATCTGTCTGAAAATTTTCATGCATGTTCAGAGTGATATTTCACATGTTCTGACTTGTTTTTAAGAAGGTCTGAACATTCATTAAAGATATATAGGCTTTCAGGGACACTTGGCAAAGGCCACATTTTGAAGTGAACCTATTATAGCTATCCAAATGAAGTAGATCAACTTTTTCTGACAATTATTGATCTAGTGAGTTCAGAGAATTGTATTGCACTAGTTTTGAACATTTTGATATGAAAATTATATGATCAGAGATGGAAAAGACCATTTACAGCCAATACAGGCAGTTTACCATAGGAAATATATGGTTTTAAAGCCTTTTAACTGTTATAGCGCCACCTTTGGTCCAATCTCCATAAAATATTGCATGCTTGTTAATGATTTTATGTCACATATGCTCACCAATTTTTGTGAAGTTCTGAGTTTTCATTTAGGATTTATAGGCTTTTTAGTGTATTTTGCCACGCCCATTTTATAAATGACCCTATTACAGCCATACAAATGCAAAAGTTCAACTTTTTTTTGATGATTATTGATCTAGAGAGTCCAGAGAATTGTCCTAGACTGGTCTGGATCCGATCGGGCGAAAAACCAGGGACTAGTTCGCAAAAGTAGGTTTTTAACATATTCATGAATATTTAATGAACTGTTTGATTGACAGCAATGGTTCTAGAGGCAAAGTTGTTCAGCATGAGCAGATCTATCAAATGATATGCATTTTGTGACAATAAGTGTAACATCACGTGATTACAGAGCCGTAAAACTCGTTAGTGCCAACTAGTGGCTGATTTCTTTCAAAATTCTTACAGACCTCTAGGGCCATGAGTTAAACATGCCCACTGAGTTTCCTTCCGATCGGCCTCCGTTAACCTTGTCTAATAGGTGCTCAAACTTCATTGGCCAATGGCGGCCATGTTTTTTTAGATACGCCAATGTCCTCATAGACATACATGGCACCTTGGACCAAGACACTGCATACCAATTTTCAAGTCAATCGGACTAACGGTCAGGTGGTTATAGCCTGTTTTATGTTTTTTTCATGTTATAGCACCACCATGTGACTAGTTCGCAAAAGTAGGTTTTGGACAAAATGCGACATAGCAGAAAAGTTTTCCTGCCTAAATCGAAATTGGAGATAGCCATTTTGTCCGCCTTGAGCCAGGGATCACAGTGGTGTAAGGCACTTGAGTCTGGGTCAAACGGCCTAAGAGTTATGAGCGGTTTTGTACTTTTGGTCGCTGTAGCGCCACCTATGGGCCAATCGGGGTCATACTCTGATAGGTTGTCCCCAAATTGAGGCCTACCATCTGGCCAGGTTTCACGTCTCTAGGCCTTACGGTTTGGCCTGCACGATGCGTTTTACAAATCCTAACAATTACAATAGGGTTTCAGCATTTCATGCTTGAACCACTAATAAGAATGGAAGCTTTTTGCCATTTATAGCGCCACCTTTGGTCCGATCTGCATGAAACTCGGCATGCTTCTTCACCATGTTATGACACATATGCTCATCAATTTTGGTGAAGTTCTGAGTTTTCATTTGGGATTTATAGGCTTCTTAGTGTATTTTCTAAATGACCCTGTAACAGCCACCCGAATGCAAAGGTTCAACTTTTTTTCGATAACTATTCATCTAGAGCAGGGGTGTCAAACTCAGTTCCTGGAGGGCCACAGCCCTGCAGAGTTTAGCTTCAACCCTAATTAAACACACCTGATCAGCTAATCAAGTCCTTCAGGCTTATTTGAAAACTGCAGGTGTGTGTGTGTTGAAGCAGGGTTGGAACAAAACTGTGTAGGGCTGTGGCCCTCCAGGAACTGAGTTTGACACCTGTGATCTAGAGAGTCCAGAGAATTGTCCTAGACTGGTCTGGTTCCGATCGGGCGAAAAACCAGGGACTAGTTCGCAAAAGTAGGTTTTGGACAAAATGCGACATAGCAGAACATTTTTCCTGCCTAAATCGAAATTGGAGATAGCCATTTAGGCCTTACGGTTTGGCCTGCACAATGCGTTTTACGAATCCTAACAATTACAATAGGGTTTCAGCATTTCATGCTTGAACCCCTAATAAAAAAATACAATGGTCCAACAAAGAAATACCATCTGTCTGGAATCCTCTTAAACAGTATTAATTCTCATGCATGACCTTCTGCTGCATTCAGCTAAACAAAAGACTTGTACATACTGGTAAAATACAACTGTCTGGGAAAGAGAGCACACTAAATATCATCTCTATCATTACCATTTAAGGATCGAGTCTTAAAAACCCAGAGAGTATGAGGTCGTATTTCAACAGTCCCCTTGGTAAAAAGCAGACACTCACGAAGAGTATCACATCCTGATCCTGAAAGAGGTGGCACCCCATAGGTTATAATAATGAACGAATGCTTGCTTGGACACAACATTTTACTTTTGTGATATATGCAGTAAAATGACTTGACCCATAAAATGTCTCTTAACTAATGATGGATTTTGATGTATCTACACACATTGCTCCTATGCTGTGTTTTTTAAACATTTAATCTTCAGTTTTATCTTAATGATTATTTATTTTACAGTATTTTGGAACCAAATGGTTTTAATTGTCACCTCATACTGATGTAGGATGCATTATGCTTTTAAACACTTTCCCAAACCATTGCCATAAAAAAGTGAACAGAAAAAGGCATAAAGTCATAAATTACTATCCACCCCATTCAAACACCTACCATCCCCAGGCATCAAACACATAGCAAGTAAAGGAATGTGAGTAGTAGTGGATGTGCTGTAAACAATCTCATACTTCTGGAAGCAATTTAGAGTTCTTACCTCCTTTAAAGTGTCACATTTTACAAGCAATTTTAGGATGAAATATACAGTTTGTGTTAACAAATTTGAGCCCAGAAAGTTAATCTTTAACTTCCTGGAGGGAAACAACCAACAATCCGCCAGGTTTGGTGGATGGGAAGAGAAGATCTTTATCTACGCCTCTGACTGACATAGTGTATAATGTACTGTGTTGCATTATGGGAACAAATCAGGAAATTAATTCATGTGTATTTCACATTTTCACTGAAAAATATGTGCCATAACATGATTTTGTTTCAACAATAGTTTTTGGATTTGCACCAAATGTAAAATCTCAAAGGTGTCCCTTCTTTTATTTATTATATGTCATCACAAGTAACATTTAGTACTATTCGGGGGTGGAACCAAATACAATAGAAACCAATGGAACACATGACCTTGTCATGAGGTGGAGCTCTCTTAAGAATCTCTGTGATGGTTTTTCTCTGACATACTACAATAATCTCAAAATTTGTAGGTCACCGTCACAGATTAAGTGTTTGTCTGGTAGATGAGAGATGGTGTCTGCCACAGTTTATCTTCTTATTGCAAATAAATAAACAAACAAACAAACAAATAATAATAATTCAGCTGTTTTTTATTTAGCAGATGGCAACCACAACACACTTTGGCCTAAGGCACTGTAATTTGCTCTGGTCCCCTTCCTGTTCGCAGGAGTGATGAGATACTTAGTAAATTGTCCTCACTCAATGGCTGGTTGTCTAAGTGGTGTCCGCAAAATAATATAGAATTCATAGACAATTGGAAAAGTTTTTGGGGCAGACCTGACCTGTTGAAAAGATATGGTATTCATCCCTCCTGGGATGGTGCTGCTCTTCTCTCTAGTTCTCTTCTTAACTCTATTGGAGTTAGACAACATGTGTCAGGACCTACTCATTGTCATAATCATACCCTAGATCTAATATTATCACACAGAATCAATGTTGATGCCGTTGAAATTCTGCAGCAGAGCGATGACATCTCAGATCATTATCTAGTCTCGTGTAAACTTCATTTAGCCAAGGCTGCAAAGCTGACTCCGTGTTACAAATATGTTAGACCTATCACTTCTGCCACTAAAGATTGCTTTATTAATAATCTTCCTGATCAGTTTCATCATCTCAGCATCCCAGATAGCTTAGAAGAACTCGATATTGCGACAGAAATTTTTAACTCTCTCTTTTCCAGCACTTTAGACACAGTTGCTCCGTTGCGCTTAAAGAAGATTAAAGAAAATAGTCCAACGCTGTGGTACAACGAACACACTCGGAAAAATGGAGCGCAAGTGGAAGAAAACAAAACTAGAGGTATTTCGCATTTCATGGAAAGAGAGCTCGATTGCATACAGAGAGGCCTTAACCCTCTGGGGTCTGGGGTGTTTTTGGGGTCCTTGAGATGTTCTGACATGCCCTGACATTTGTGTTTTTTTCAGTTGCTTATAAACATATTAATGGCAAAGGTGTAAATTCACTCTATATAGCACAAACAGGACTTCCATAATATGTGAGCCACATGTATGTACATGTTTTCATTTTTGAGAGAATAATGTTTATGCATGGTTATCGAAAAAACAAAAAATTAAAGTTTCTGAAATAAGGCCTCAAAACACATACTAAATATGTGGCAATAAGACTTTTGACTAATGGATGTCATCGCCTAGAGTTTTTTCTTCAAAATGATATGAAAATCATCCTGCCTAATCATTCACATAAAACGATACATTGATTTTAGTTTTGTGAAACACTTTTAGTTTGGAAAGCCAATATGCGGATGGGGCGTAAACGCTCCAACAGCATCATGCATATTTAGTAGTTCACACCTGGTGAGACTACGTCCCTGCATACTTAATGAGCCATTCATTCAGGTGTGTCACCTATAGCTAACTTAAATATACAAGCTTCATAAAAATGATCATTCTAGGAGAAAATTTCAGATGGCATTTAGAGGCTTTTGCATCTGAACTCTTCATATATACACACACACATATATATATATGCATGCACATACATACTTTATAATCTTTTCAAAACTAGTCAACGTCTAAAACTAAAGTATACATTTTATCATACGTATTTCAAAGTAAAGGATTCATTAGTTAGTTGATGACTTTATTTTTGACAAAACACATACAGTATATATTCCTCATCTCAGTATAGCAATAGAGTTTGCTAAAAGCTGTTCATTCAATACAGCAGTATTTGAAAATCGATCATATTTTGTAAAATTACATTTATATTTGCATTTATGTCAAAACCTAGACACTTTTAAACATCAAAAGGACATTTATTAATATGTATTCGTGTCAAAATGACAAATAAACAGATTTTCCTATTCAATTTTGCATGGAAACGCTTCCAAGACGCTTGCGTGTCGCGTGAAAAATAGGCGTCGGTTCTATTTCTAGAATGCACGTGTTTTCCACGCGGCTCGTGCCGCGCCTGAGATGCGTGTCTCACACAGGCAGTGTGCAAACTCTAAACTGTTAACATGGGAGCCGAAATAAAAACGGACACGCCACGCAGCTGAGACGCTTATGCCACGCATCCAGTGTTTCACCGGCCTTATCCAGCTGATGTGGGCGTTTCACAGGTTTGTATGGATCGCCTCACATTTGCGTTTGAATAGCGCTGTCTCCGTAGGCGGAGTCACATTAAAACTTAATTAGCTGAGATGAGAACGACTGACATCTCTCTCTTTACATACATATTATATAAACTTTGAATATTTGTTTTTTATAAAAATTACTTCATTTAAAAGAAGATAATTCAAGCTTCATGCCTGTGTGTCTGTATGCCTGTTTGACTGAGTATTCGCTGAGTTACAGTTCATTTTCGGACGCGTTTCAGAATTGACTTCACTGACGGAGAGTAGGCAGAACTCGCATCATGTTTATTTTTCTTTATTTAGCGAAAAGCACAACACTTTGTTTTTATTATGAGCATACACAAAAAAAATACACACTAAACAGGATCGATTGATGTATAACACAAGCATATAAGATAAAAATTAATATTTTTTTTTTATTTTCTTTTTGCACTCATACGAAAAAAAACGAGCCTATCGCGCCGGCGCGATAGCCGACCCCAGGAGGTTAAAAGCTGCTAGATCGGCTTATTTTTCAACCCTATTAGAAGAAAATAAACAAAACCCTAGGTATTAATTTGAAACAGTGGCTAAACTAATGGAAAATAAAGCTTCAAGCCCAGAAGTTTCCAAGCAGCACAGCAGTAATGACTTTATGAACTTCTTCACTTATAAGATTGATAATATCAGGGAGAAAATTATAACTATGCAACCATCTACTACAGTATTGCATCAGGCAGTGCATTGTAGTGTCCCTAAGGAAAAATTTGATTCATTCATTGCTATAGAAGAGGAAGAATTCGTTAAACTTGTTAAATCATCTAAATCGACAACATGTATGTTAGACCCTATACCGACTAAGCTACTGAAAGAGATGCTTCCAGAGGTCATAGATCCTCTTCTTACTATCATTAATTCATCTTTGTCATTAGGATACGTACCAAAAACTTTTAAGCTGGCTATGATTAAACCGCTTGTTAAAAAAACGCAACTTGATCGTACAGAATTAGTCAATTACAGGCCGATCTCGAATCTACCTTTTCTGTCAAAGATACTAGAAAAGGCGGTATCCTCACAACTATGTTCCTTTTTAGAAAGAAATTGTATCTGTGAGGATTAAGGATGAAGAGATGTCTCATCGATCACAAGTTCAGTATGGCGTACCACAAGGCTCAGTACTAGGACCTTTGCTTTTCACTCTGTACATGCTACCCTTGGGAGATATCATTAGGAAGCATGGAATTAGTTTTCACTGTTATGCCGATGATACTCAGCTCTATATTTCTTCACGCCCTGACGAAACTTACCAATTCACAAAATTAACGGAATGTATAGGTGATATAAAAAATTGGATGACTAGTAATTGATTTCCTACTACTTAATTCTGAAAAAAACAGAGATTCTAATTATTGGACAAAAAACTTCCTCATGTAATAATCTAGAATACTGTCTAACACTTGATGGCTGCTCTGTCAAGTCTTCGTCGTCGGTTAGGAACCTGGGTCTGCTCTTTGATACCAATCTTTCATTTGAAAGTCACGTGTCTAGTATCTGTAAAACCGCATTTTTCCATCTTAAAAATATATCTAAATTACGTCATATGCTCTCATTGACAAATGCGGATCAATTAGTCCATGCGTTCATGACATCAAGGCTAGATTATTGTAATGCTATTATGGGTGGTTGCCCTTCACGCTTAATAAACAAAATTCAGCAGCTCGAGTTCTTACCAGAACCAGGAAGTATGATCATATTAGCCCAGTTCTGTCAACACTGCACTGGCTCCCTATTAACCCTCTGAGGTCGGCAAACGCGCCCGCGCGTTTTGCTGGATTTTCTTCACATTGTAGCACTATAAACTTAAATTTCTCCGTCATTTATGGTCATACAGAAAAAAGAAATATAAATAAAGAATCTGTGATATTTCTACTTTTGTATGTGTCCACTTACAATCAAATCAAAACATTGTGCTTTTGTAAAATAAAGAAAATAAACAGGGTGTGCGTTCTGCCTCTCCGTCGCGGTGAACTTTTTTTTCTTGAGCACGTCTATAAACTGAAACAAAACTCAGCGAATACTTGTCACACATTTATGAGCCATATACCTTTATAAACATTTAAGTGTGTACTTTTAAATGATCGGATTCAAACTGAAAACAAATATTCTCTGTTTAAGTAATTTGTATAAAACCAACAAGATGTCCAGCTTCTCAAACGCTTCCTAATTATTTTTAATTCGACCACGCCCACTCGCGCAAAAGAGATTCACATGCAAATTTCCACATGGAACGCGAACGCGCTCATTACCTCAAAAACAAAACAACAAAACACTTAAAAAGTCTCTGCTTTTCGTCGAGTTTGAAAGACGCGCCGTGAACTTACATTGGATTTAGGCTACATCAGAAGAAGAAGAACGCGATTTGAACACAAGAAAGATGTAAGGTAAGAAATTCTTACATATTAGTTTGTTATTGTTGCATAAATTTCACATTGCAGTTGAACCGTTGCTAGATATATGGTGAATATTATAATATTTAGACCCGTGTTTACTGTTACTGTGTTTGTGGATATCTGCTCAAACGTAGATATGTATATGGTAACCATAATGTTTTATATTTGAGCGCGATCGCATTTGAATGTATCATATTTTGGATTGCGATCGCGTTTGAAAAGCAATACGCACCAAATGGCTTCATGTTTTTACTATTATCTAATTTCATATCATCATAACGAATGGAAACATTTGAAGTAACATGATAATCAATATATTTTTCTCTAGCTTAGTTGTTACTGAAATCTTTTGGAAGATTTATAGGCTGCTATAGGTTATTATTATTATTTTATGCAGCACTGCGCATAGCCTATGCCTACAAGGCACAACAAACCTGGTGTTCATTATATTATATATTGTTGGAAACATTTGTGTGTGTGTGTATTCTGTGAATTTTAAAAAGCAATTTTAACCAGAAAAATCTAAAATTTATTCCCAAAAATCGTGCAGGCCTTTCTCTTGATATCAGTATGTTCACTTTTTTTTTTCTTTCAGGGCCCAGATGCCACTGAGTCCTGCTGACTTCAACATTCACACGATTCTCTCTACATGAACATGGTAAAGTGAAAATCAAACACCTTGGAAATGAAAGGTTTGTACAATGTTTTTAGGAATGGCAGAAAGGTCTCTGTCTTTGGATCATTGTTTTCAATAAGTGCTTTTTTGTCATTTGTTGTGTATCTTTGGATTATGATGTGTTGTAAATAAATCCAAACAATCTAAAAGCCATTATTTTTTAAATCTCCTCATTCTTTGTGAAAGGTTGCTCAGAATGACCGGGCCTGATAGCTCCTAATAGGGCCGTTAGGGGAGGGTCTTTGTCTTTCTCAGGTGTGAAAAGCTTACATATTAATGCATTAATGCACTAACGCATAAAGCTTTCTCACACAAAACACGTCGTAAAAATTTTAAATCAATACAGTATATTGTCTTCTCTGAATGAGCAGTCAGGGTGATTTTCACATAGTTTTAGAGCAAATATTCTAGGCTACGTCATACAATTTTCAAAAGTCTTGTGAAGAAATAATCAGTATGGGTTTCATGGCCTTATTTCAGTGAGAATTTTTTTTGTATTTTCACAAACCACGCATAAATGTCATTATCTCAAAACTACAAACTTTTACACACATGCTGCTGATATATTATTGTAGCAGAGTTTGTGCTGAATACAGTGTAATTAGACTTTAGCCATGAAAATGTCACAAGTAACAGAAATAACCACAAATGTCAGAGCATGTCAGAACACCTCCAGGGCCCAGAAAACAGCTCAGACCC
This sequence comes from Squalius cephalus, assembly GCF_949319135.1. Classification (NCBI taxonomy): domain Eukaryota; kingdom Metazoa; phylum Chordata; class Actinopteri; order Cypriniformes; family Leuciscidae; genus Squalius; species Squalius cephalus. Next base: position 37,331,902 of record NC_137123.1, on the reverse strand, counting down.
CAGAGGGTTAAACATAGTATACATTTTAAAATATTGCTGATTACTTACAAAGAACTAAATGGTTTAGCTCCGCAGTATTTGAGCGAGCTCTTAACGCATTATAGTCCTTAGTTCACGTCTATTGCAATCTCAAAATTCCGGCCAGTTGATAATACCTAGAATATCAAAATCAACTGCTGGTGGTAGATCCTTTTCCTATTTAGCACCAAAACTTTGGAGCAGTCTTCCTAACATTGTCCGGGAAGCAGACACACTCTGTCAGTTCAAAGCTAGACTAAAAACACACCTCTTTGACCTAGCATACACATAACACATTATAGACTTTTATAATTCAATGTTAGGCTGCATAGATTAGGTCAGCCGGAACCGGGAACACTTCCCATAAACCCTGATGTACTCGTTACATCATAAGAAGAATGGCGTCTATGCTAATATTAGTCTCTCTGTTTATCGCAAGGTTTACCGCAGTCCGCTGGATCCAGGCTGTATCCAGATCTGATGAAGGACCTGCGCCTGGACGCGACGACAGCGCAGTCCTGAAATGTCAACTAAGCTTTTCCCTTTATTCTAGAACTGCTATAAAGCCAAAACACTTTACTTTAACCCTTTCATGCATGAATTATGATAACCTCAGTCAGGATTTTTTTCCTATGTGTTTTTATTGCTCTTAGGGCATGAAAAACAAGAATTGATTTTTATTTTATTTTTTTACAAATTTTTCAAAGAGATCTTCAGATGTCCACTTGAGTGGACAGCATGCGGTTGGTTTAAATTGAAGATATACTATATTAAATATAAGACAATAATCAAACAGATAAAGTATGTGAATTTAACAAACTAATCAATACAATTATATCAAATCATGTAAAAACTATAAAATATACACAAAAAATATAAATGCAAAATATTGCAAAGGCTTCATACAACTTCATACAAGTTGCACTTCGCGTATCTTTGATATCAGAACATGAGGACGTGATTCCATCAGAATTTTCTACAGCCTGTCAAGGTACAACTGTGGAAACCACTCAGATGCTCCCTCCAGTGCACCAGAGTATGGAGATTTACCCTTATTAGCTGATAATTCTGATTATGTTCAAGATGGACATGCACATTTCTATCATAGCCCTCCTCTGAGAAAACCTAGCGATACATTTTTTCAATCTCATCTGAAATCAGAGGTGGAAAGAGTACTGAAAATTTGTACTCAAGTACAAGTACTGTTACATTGCTGAAATAATACTCAAGTACAAGTAAAAGTACTGGTGTCAAAAAAGTACTTAAGTAGAAGTACAAATTACTCTTCTCAAAAACTACTCTGAGTACTAGTTACTCGTTACTTTTTAGCTGGCGATAGTTAATGTATTACCAATAAATATTCAACCAAATCATAGATTTATGTAGAAAATAGCTACTTTTAACACGCTTTTACCTTATTGTTGAAGGACATTAATTAGTGGTCATGATACTGGAATTTCTAACTTCAATATATGACACCTTGAAATATGTCAGTATTCAGTAGGCCTAGCCTATAATTTTTAATACCATCGGGAAAACTACCACATACTAAATATTTTAATATCGACATTTTTGTCCATCCATTTTGTCAAGGCAATCATTATTTTCAAGCATCGAAAGCACAACACTCATTGTAACAGTAATCTATTTGAATGGAAAAGTTTAATTCAAGTATTCTGAAGAGACACGTCCACTTTATACAGTGAGATTTTAATTTAGGCTTTTGTTTACATATTTAAACATTGATCAATAACCATTACAATAATCTAACTTAAATATTTACTCACTCAGTGTATTTGTCTTTACAATAGGGTAATGTTAACTGTTGCAATAGCTCACACACAGCACAAGGAAGCTTGATTTCAAACTGAATTTAATTTGCAAAAAAGACTAGATTTTTCATAACTTTTGACAACGTTTAATTCAAGAGCATGGAGAGATTGGAGCTGGACGTCATTTGAGTCTGCAGTGAGAACCACTTGGAGAGATTCGCCAATCGCGATTGCACATGATATGACATTTTTTTACAGTCTATGGATATGACACAGTCCGAGAGCGCACACTCAATATCCGAGTCCAGTTCATTCGTATATTTGAGAGCTCGCGTCCAGTTTTTTTGCGATTACATGAATGTGCCCTCGCGTTATAATATTGCACTCGTGACATTTGCCATTAAAATATGCCATAGAAACTTGCAGGTATTAATAAAATTATGCGTAATAGGCCTACCTGCAATCCCGCGCTGAGAGGAGGCGGGTGTGTCAAACTCGCTCTCGCTGTCGTTGAGATGAGAGAATGAGAACGCGTAGCTGGTTTCGTATCGGTGTATAAGCCAAAATGAGTATTGACAGATATTTCAGTATTGATATGTATCAAAATATAGATATTTTGACAATACTACTATGTAGATTGTAGTTTCTCCAAACTTTCAGTCCAGCCATTAATCACTCTGAGCTCCTCGCCTCCTTCACTTGATAAGCTCTTCAAAACCTGCTGCGACTGCGGCGGCTTTAATTCAGTCCAAATATCAGGGGTTTTATTGGTCCATTTACGATCGAATATTTTTATTGGCTACCGAAATGCCGGTCAAAGATTTGAATATCAATTCAAATTGTACTCAGTAACGAAATGTGATTTTACAAGTAGCGAAGTAGATTACTTAGTTTAATATGTACTTGAGTACAAGTAAAATTACAGATTTAAAAATATACTCAAAAAAGTACAAGTACCCAAAAAAACGACTTAATTACAGTAACGTGAGTAGTTGTAATTCGTTACTTCCACCTCTGTCTGAAATGATCAGTGTTGGGGGTAACGCATTACAAGTAACATGCATAACCCATTCAGATTACTTTTTTGATGTTACAAGTAAAGTACTGTGTTACAAGTAACATGCATTACCTAATCAGATTACTTTTTGATCTAACAAATAATTAACTACAAGTAATGTGCATTACGTAATCAGATTACTTTTTGATGTTATGAGTAAAGAAATGCATTACAATAACATGCATTACGAAATCAGATTACTTTTTGATCTAACAAGTAAAGTAATGCATTACAAGTGTCATACATTGTGTAATCACATGACTTTTTTTGATTTCAATGAAAATTACATTCTAATAATACAAATACATTAATTTACAGTAAAAAAGTCACTGCAGATTAAGTTTTTAAGTTTTAAGTTTCAAAAACAATATTCACATTATAATTATGAATTGTAGCTGAAATATAGCAATTGATGCATGACGTCCACTACAGTGGACATGTGATTAATCAGAGTTTTCTCTCAATCTAAAATCAAAACTTGGAAAATTTTACTGTGATATGACTCATTAGATATTGCTTGATGCTGCAATATTTTTTTTACCTACAAGAGTCTCCTTGGATAGAAGGAATCTGTGGATATTCCGGAGCAACTTGGCATGTCTGACTGACTCCTGGCCATCTTGGTTTGGAGGCGAAACACAAAGGCTTGCCACTTGGTTGCAATGTATAGGATGATGCACCAGGGTCCAATGAAGAGGCTGATGTGCAACTTTGCCATAAAAACCGTGCAAATTCAAGAAAATGCTTTTTTAATAGCTGTCCACTGTAGTGACCACTATGCGTGAAAGGGTTAATTTCCTATTATCAATGTAAAGCTGCTTTGGAACAATCTACATTGTTAAAAGCGCTATATAAATGAAGATGACTTGACTTGACTTGACTTGACTAACTGGTCCCTAAACCATATAATTAGCACAAAATCATTAGACAGTTGCAATGATGTCACAGACATGAAAATTTTTTAGTTTAACCGTATTTAAATAACATAAATGACTTTATAATCATTCACCAACATAATTACATAGTTCTGGCTCTGAATGGTGCAGGCTGATAGGTCTTTAGCTTATTGGCAGTGTATCTACTTAGCACAGCTGATTGGTTGCTGTTGCATGAGTGGCCAATGAGCTTGCTGCTCAAACATTCAAATACTTGGCATTGTTTGCTCTTAACAGTTTGCAGCACGCTTTCAGAACCCTCCCCCTTCCCCAGCTCCACCTAGTATATAGATCTGCTACGGGGTTAATCAGGGCTGGACTGGGACAAAAAATCGGCCCGGGCATTTTGGCCCAGACCGGCCCACTATATGATCATAAACACCACCCATCTTTGCACGCCCTTAATTATATGCATACCAACTCCTATTCCTTAAAACTACTAATGCCATGTAATGAGTGAGTATAGGAACGAGTGAGAGTTAACAGATGAAATAAGTAAAAATTCGACATTTATTAATACAGTTGAACTATACTCCACACAGTGATGAATCCTGAAACAAGCTATAAGCTGCATCGGCATAGCAATACAAGTGTTTCTTGCAGGATTTTTGTTAAAACTATGGTGGTGGGACCTTGGTCCTTCTAGGGGGGTTCGGGGGCATGACCCCCCGTGAGAAAATTTTGTGCATTTTAATGTTAAATTCATCAATCTGGTGCACTTTGAGAGTTAAAAATTAAAAGCTCCAACCCATATTCAGCAAATTAAACAAAGAAAAATTCAAACCTCTTTTAGTTACAGTGTCTATTTACATTACACCTACTACATAATAATAGTTATAATATTAAATACAATGACAGTAATAGCCATATTTTGTAAAACAAATGCACTAAAAAATAAAGGAAACTTTCATAATTAGTGTTGTACCAATTTCTATACTTGAAAGAGATAAGCACATGATCTTTTATTTTGACGCAAACTGCATCGAGCTTTTATTTTGGCGGAAAACATGGTTTACAAACGGCTCTCATTAAATTTCTAGTGAATTGCGGTAATCGTCAATTATGCAGATGTGGAAATAATCTGTAACTGGGTTATGGGTTCCTACACTCATGACATATCTTAAGTGTTTTGAAAGTAGTTCTGCTTACCGCAGGCTCTACACTTTCTCATCTCTCTCCTGATCCTCCTCACTATCATCATCTGCCACAGGAGCTGATGAAGGTCAGAAAACATATATTTTGACACAGTTTACAGTGTCTGCTTTAAGGGCCTGTTTCTATTTTTACACGCTATTTCTCTGCACATTCCTTGCGTTTCTTCTCCATCTCGCTGACTATTTTGACAGATACACACTGACGCTGCTGCACGCTCGTTTAAAGTTGTGATTGGCCCAGCCCAGTGTCAATCAAGAAAAGAACCAATGGGCCGCTGATCTACGTGTTTCATGGGCCGGTCTGTCAGGAAAAAAAAAACTAACACTGACTTTTTTTGACCAATGCATTACACCGGCACAAACCCAGCGCCGCCAATTAAGCAAAACAAAACAAAACGAATGGCCCGCCGATGTACGAGTTTTATGGGCCATTAAAAAATAAAAAATAATAATAATAAAAAGTATGTATGAGTATGAGATGTATCGGCCCAAAAAGCACGTCGGCCCACCGGGAAAATGCCCGGTATGCCCAATGGCCAGTACAGCCATGGGGTTAATTTATGTATGTTACATGTGCAGCAGCAGCAGCATGATTTACATGCTCACAGCAATGTCTGTGAATGTATTCGTAGTAGCAAGTCTCAGCAGCAGCAGCATAGCAGATCTATTCCGCCAAGACCAAAATACATTAACATTGTCATATCCATTAACATGCCAATCTCTATTACCATACCAATCTCCTGAGAGTTGTCATGACAGAATAATTATTATTTATATTCTGACCTTTTCAGTTGGCAGTCGTGAGTGTTGGGCTTGAGTGGTCTCCTCCACCCTGTCCCAAGCGTGACGTTGACTTGACTTGTTGACAAGACTTGTAAGGTTACCTTGTCTCTCACAGCGAGGGCTCACAATGCCGTTGGCCTGGCTGCATCCGCGTAGCACGCTATGCTATCCTGCAAGTTTACCAGCCGTCCAAGACATTGAAAGACCTGTATGAAGGTAGTCGTGACTCGGAGGTAATGCAGGAACGGCTTTCGGCCATTGACTATGCCCTCTGGGCTACGAAGGTGATGGCGCAGGCCGTTAGTGGTCCAGAAGCACCACCTTTGGCTCATCCTGGCAGAGATGTGGGAAGTGGAGAAAGTGCGCTTTCCCAAGGCCTGTTTGGCAACACTGTCGAGGACTTCTCAATGCAGTTCTCGGCAGTGAAGAAGCAGACAGAGGCGATCAAACACATTTACATTTACATTTACATTTATTCATTTAGCTGACGCTTTTATCCAAAGCGACTTACAATTGCTATACATGTCAGAGGTCGCACGCCTCTGGAGCAACTAGGGGTTAAGTGTCTTGCTCAGGGACACATTGGTGTCTCACAGTGGATTCGAACCCGGGTCTCTCACACCAAAGGCATGTGTCTTATCCACTGCGCCAAACACATCTTGCCTCGGCGCAGGTTCTTTCTCTAAACCCCAGAGAGCCCAAGCTCCGTCTTCTCGTCGCCGAGGGCAGCCTGCGAAGGCTGCACCAGCCACGGAACAGCCTGGAAAGGCAGCCAGACCCTAGAGGTCCAGTTGCAGGAAGGTTGCACTGCCCATCTGTCGAATGGGCGATCCAGAAAGGAGAGGGTGCAGGCCTGTTTGCCCTGGCCAAGGCGAGCCTCACTTCCATCGTAGAGGGCAGTGAATTTTACATGGTCATTAAAAGAGCAATTTCACACACACACAATGCTCATGGCCCTAGTCTTCTCGACGGCCAGACATCGAACACTCGCACCAGAACCTCGGTGGACACAAGCATGTCCCCTCCCCGCGTTCTGCTGCAACGGGTCTGCACACAACAGGTAACTGTGGCAAGTACCGAGAAGGCTGGACAGTCACCAGTCACCTCCACAGCGGACCTGAGGAGCAAGGTAGGTGTTTCATCGCATTGTCCACCATGAGTAACGAGGGATGGAGAGCCTCCTGCCGTGGGTTCCCTTGCTCCCCCTCGCTGTGAACCCACCACCTTGGGAAACACCGTATATCCTTCCTTTGGTGCTACTTGTACTGAGTCTAAACACACGGCTAGTGCTGCCCAGCCCATCATGATGGCTCATCAGAATGATCCGGTTCGGCTACACAATTCAGTTCTTCAGGCACCCGGTCAGGTACAGTAGTGTTTCCACCTCTGTACGAGGCAATAATGCTCCTGATGAACGTTCTTGCCTGGAGAGGCATCTGTCTGCCTCCACCCTTAAAGTCTACATGGCCGCAATAGCGGCTAAACAACAACTAAAGTGACTGAGAGAAAGGGAAAGGGTTACTAGTGAAGCCCACCTGTTGTGTCCCTCCTGCCACAACATGAACTGCCTCTGAGGAGTCTCGGCTCCTCAGAACAAACCTGAAGTGTGTGTACAGACGGCCTACCTTATATGCCCGTGTGTCCTGGCATGAAAATTACACACGCCAGTTCCATTGACCTTTTCTGAATATGTTAGAGGTGTTTGGGGCTCTCAAGGGCGACCCCTAGTGTCATATTTCGACACAACGGCTCCATTCTCTCCATCAGGGAACGAGTTAAACTAGTAACCAAGATGATTTTCATGGAAAAATTACATTTGATGACTGTCACTAGAAATAACACTAGATTACATGGATAGGTAAACATCGAACACAAAATCAGTGGTGTGTTTTCCAAAAGAAATGTTAGTCAACTATGGTTGCAAGTTCCGTCATTACAAATATAGTTAAATGATTCTGCATTTCCCAAAACCATAGTTCCAAGTCAGTATTGCAGCAGAATTTACACCATAAAGAAAAAAAGTAGTTAAAAAGCACAAGGCATGAATACAAGAAGATTAACATTGAGCACTTAAAGGGACACCAGGCAAGCCTGAGTGTTTTTTCTCTACGAAGCTCCCCCTAGCATCTGGTAGTAAATTCTTTCAAACACACTGTCGTAAAAACGAACTGTTGTTCCTCCCCCCTCGCCACGAGCAACCCAGCTGAGCAGAGGAACCGGCTATTTCAAAACCAGTTATGTCTACCGAGGTAAGTAAAGCAACATTTTCTTTACAACTGATGGCGAGTTTTTTATTTTTTTTGTTGTGTCGACCCGCCGGCCCAAAGTTGCAAGTGAGTTTTTTCTGCTCTCAGGCTCCAGGGGGGTGCGAAACCACCACCATTCAACCCTAAATAAGTAATATAACCATTCCACTGATTCCAAAGCTGTTCAGTTAAGGTAAAAAAGTTACTTAGATCACCTTTAAAACTAAATCAGTGGTACGATTCCCAAAAGCAATGTTAGCCAATATTATTGGGTATTAACATATAACATATTTCAACGATTCTGTATTTCCCGAAACCATAGTTTCAATGAACATTAGCAAACAGCATCACAAACTTGGTTGGAATTATAGTTATAGCTCTCGACCTGCAAACTACAGCTCTCGACCAGTGGTTTGTATAATTTACTGTTATTAATATAATAAGTACAAGTGTAACTACGTCACTAATAACGTGTTAGCAGATGGATGTTTGTTGCCTGTGTCAAGAGGTTCATAGGAATAAAATGTTTCTATTCAAAATGTTGCCTCCAGCACATATATGTGTTTAGTTTATTCACACAGACAAAATGCAAGACACAATGCATTGGAGAGGTCTGTTTACACCAGGGATGGACCATATCAGATCAGGATATTAATTCTCCAACCAGAAGAGGGTGCCAGTTCTTGCCGAACACCATAGTAATAAAAGCATTGTAGGACACTAATGTGAACGTTTGCCAAAATTAGTAAAAAGAAAAGAAAAATTGACAATGAAAATTGTGTTTTCCAGTCAAAATGGGAGACCGATTATCTTTTTACTGAGTTTAGGGGGACATCAATGTAGCAAATTAGCTCATAAGGAAAATATTAATAATTATTCATAACTTCTTATTATTAATTATGAATATTTGGATCAGTTAAGCAGATTAACTTGATGTAGTTACATTAACATTACAACCAATTAATCAGTTCATCCTGTGAACCTCAATATTGATTATAAATTGATTCATAGAAATGTTAATTTCCAGGGTTGGGAAATAACTTTCTTCCTGTAAAGTGCTACAAAGATCATTTAGTCAGAATCTGGAATCATTAAATAGACTTTGTTCAGAGGGCAGATAATCAGAACCAAATACGTATTGTGCACAAATTTTATTAACTAAATCACAAATATAATTAAAGCTGCAAGCAGCGATGAAAGGGCCCTCGCACCCGTGCCATCAACACTCGGTGGCTTTAGGAAGACAGAGCATGGTTGGGAAATGTACATTTAAGGAGGTATATATAGTAAGAGTATGTCAAAGTTAGTAACAAAATGTTTTGTATAATGGTGATAATAGCATGCTTCATGACTCAGCTAAGTGTTGCTAGCATGTTTAGTCTGTTTCTAGCATGCTTAGTACACAATAATTATGTGGTTAGTACTGTATTACTGTGTTAACCATGTCAGTTTCTGTTGCCAGTAGGTGGCGTTATGACTATTGCTGAATATGAGCATGGATGTGTGTTCAGGACAGAACTCTTATCAAACGTGTGAAGTTTGGTGCAAATTGGAAATTGCCTTCTTGAGTAACAAAAAAGTCATGTTTCATTGAATTAGCATTCTTTAGCACTTAGCTAAGCATTGTTAGCATGTTTTAACATGTTTCTAGCATGTTTAGAACTCAATGGTATTTTTAACATGTTGCTAGAACGGCATCAACGTGTTAAACATGTCACTTCCTGTTGCCAGTAGGTGGCGCTATTACTATAAATGAACATTCTCATGTAGATGTATTCAGGCCATGACTCTTATCAAAAGTGTGAAGTTTGGGGCAGATTGGACATTCCATGCCAGAGTTACAGCAAATTCCTATTTAATTGCAATAATAGCATGCTTTAGCACTTAGCTAAGAGTTTGCTAGCATGTTTTAGCATGTTTATAATATGTTGTTAGCATGTTTAACACTTGCTGGCACTTTTTTATATGTTATTAGGAGTCCATAACAGTGTTAAACATGTCACTTCCTGTTGCCAGCAGGTGGCGCTATGTCTGTAACTGAATATAAGCATGGTCATGTGTTCAGGACAGAACGCTTATCAAAAGTGTGAAGTTTGGGGCAGATTGGACATTCCATGCCTGAGTTACAGCAAATTCATATTTAATTGCAGTAATATCATTCTTTAGCACTTAGCTAAGTGTTTGCTAGTATGTTTTAGCATGTCTCTAGTATGTTGGTAGGATGTTTAGCACCTACTGGCATTTTTTTAATATGTTATTAGGAGTCAAGAACAGTGTTAAACATCACTTCCTGTTGCCAGCAGGTGGCGCTATGACTATAACTAAATATGAGCATGGACATGTGTTCAAGAGATAACTCTTATCAAACGTGTGAAGTTTGGGGTAGATTGTACATTGCCTTCTTGAGTAACAACAAAGTCCTGTTTCATTGAATTAGCATGCTTTAGCACTTAGCTAAGTATTGCTAGCATGTTTTAATATGTTTCTAACATGTTTAGAACTCAATGGCATTTTTAACATGTTGCTAGAACGGCATCAACGTGTTAAACATGTCACTTCCTGTTGCCAGTAGGTGGCGCTATTACTATAACTGAATTTGAGCATAGACATGTGTTCAGGCCATGATTCTTATCAAACGTGTGAAGTTTGGGGCAGATTGGACATTCCATGCCTGGGTTACAGCAAATTCCTATTTAATTGCAGTGATAGCATGCTTTAGCACTTAGCTAAGTGTTTGCTAGCATGTTTCTAGTATGTTGCTAACCTGTTTAGCACTTGCTGGCTCTTTTTTATATGTTATTAGGAGACCACAACAGTGTTAAACATGTCACTTCCTGTTGACAGCAGGTGGCGCTATTACTATAACTGAATATTCTCATGTAGATGTGTTCAGGCCATGACTCTTATCAAACGTGTGAAGTTTGAGGCAGATTGGACATTCCATGCCTGTGTTACAGCAAATTCCTATTTAATTGCAGCAATAGCATGCTTTAGCACTTAGCTAAGTGTTTGCTAGCATGTTTTAGCATTTTTCTAGTATGTTGTTAGCATGTTTAGCACTTGCTGGCACTTTTTTATATGTTTTTATGTCCACAACAGTGTTTAACATGTCACTTCCTGTTGCCAGCAGGTGGCACTATGACTGTAACTGAATATGAGCATGGTCATGTGTTCAGGACAGAACGTTTATTAAAAGTGTGAAGTTTGGCGCAGATTGGACATTGCCTTCTTGAGTAACAACAACATCCTGTTTCATTGAATTAGCATGCTTTAGCACTTAGCTAAGTATTGCTAGCATGTTTTAACATGTTTCTAGCATGTTTAGAAGTCAATGGCATTTTTAACATGTTGCTAGAATGGCATCAACGTGTTAAACATGACACTTCCTGTTACCAGTAGGTGGCGCTATTACTATAACTGAATGTTCTCATGTAGATGTGTTCAGGACAGAACGCTTATCAAAAGTGTGAAGTTTGGGGCAGATTGGACATTCCATGCCTGAGTTACAGCAAATTCCTATTTAATTGCAATAATAGCATGCTTTAGCACTTAGCTAAGAGTTTGCTAGCATGTTTTAGCATGCTTCTAGTATGTTGTTAGCATGTTTAGCACTTGCTGGCACTTTTTTATATGTTATTAGGAGTCCATAACAGTGTTAAACATGTCACTTCCTGTTGCCAGCAGGTGGCGCTATGACTGTAACTGAATATGAGCATGGTCATGTGTTCAGGACAGAACGCTTATCAAAAGTGTGAAGTTTGAGGCAGATTGGACATTCCATGCCTGAGTTACAGCAAATTCATATTTAATTGCAGTAATATAATTCTTTAGCACTTAGCTAAGTGTTTGCTAGTATGTTTTAGCATGTCTCTAGTATGTTGGTAGGATGTTTAGCACCTACTGGCCTTTTTTTTATATGTTATTAGGAGTCAAGAACAGTGTTAAACGTCACTTCCTGTTGCCAGCAGGTGGCGCTATGACTATAACTAAATATGAGCATGGACATGTGTTCAAGAGATAACTCTTATCAAACGTGTGAAGTTTGGGGTAGATTGTACATTGCCTTCTTGAGTAACAACAAAGTCCTGTTTCATTGAATTAGCATGCTTTAGCACTTAGCTAAGTATTGCTAGCATGTTTTAACATGTTTCTAGCATGTTTAGAAGTCAATGGCATTTTTAACATGTTGCTAGAACGGCATCAACGTGTTAAACATGTCACTTCCTGTTGCCAGTAGGTGGTGCTATTACTATAACTGAATTTGAGCATAGACATGTGTTCAGGCCATGATTCTTATCAAACGTGTGAAGTTTGGGGCAGATTGGACATTCCATGCCTGGGTTACAGCAAATTCCTATTTAATTGCAGTGATAGCATGCTTTAGCACTTAGCTAAGTGTTTGCTAGCATGTTTCTAGTATGTTGCTAACCTGTTTAGCACTTGCTGGCTCTTTTTTATATGTTATTAGGAGACCACAACAGTGTTAAACATGTCACTTCCTGTTGACAGCAGGTGGCGCTATTACTATAACTGAATATTCTCATGTAGATGTGTTCAGGCCATGACTCTTATCAAACGTGTGAAGTTTGAGGCAGATTGGACATTCCATGCCTGTGTTACAGCAAATTCCTATTTAATTGCAGCAATAGCATGCTTTAGCACTTAGCTAAGTGTTTGCTAGCATGTTTTAGCATGTTTCTAGTATGTTGTTAGCATGTTTAACACTTGCTGGCACTTTTTTATATGTTATTAGGAGTCCATAACAGTGTTAAACGTCACTTCCTGTTGCCAGCAGGTGGCGCTATGACTATAACTAAATATGAGCATGGACATGTGTTCAAGAGATAACTCTTATCAAATGTGTGAAGTTTGGCGCAGATTGGACATTGCCTTCTTGAGTAACAACAACATCCTGTTTCATTGAATTAGCATGCTTTAGCACTTAGCTAAGTATTGCTAGCATGTTTTAACATGTTTCTAGCATGTTTAGAAGTCAATGGCATTTTTAACATGTTGCTAGAATGGCATCAACGTGTTAAACATGACACTTCCTGTTACCAGTAGGTGGCGCTATTACTATACCTGAATTTTCTCATGTAGATGTGTTCAGGACAGAACGCTTATCAAAAGTGTGAAGTTTGGGGCAGATTGGACATTCCATGCCTGAGTTACAGCAAATTCCTATTTAATTGCAATAATAGCATGCTTTAGCACTTAGCTAAGAGTTTGCTAGCATGTTTTAGCATGCTTCTATTATGTTGTTAGCATGTTTAGCACTTGCTGGCACTTTTTTATATGTTATTAGGAGTCCATAACAGTGTTAAACATGTCACTTCCTGTTGCCAGCAGGTGGCGCTATGACTGTAACTGAATATGAGCATGGTCATGTGTTCAGGACAGAACGCTTATCAAAAGTGTGAAGTTTGGGGCAGATTGGACATTCCATGCCTGAGTTACAGCAACTTCCTGTTTCATGGCGAAACATCGAAATTTGTCAGGCCGCCGAGGACCCGCCCTTTGACGAAAACTCAAGATCTTCGCAATTTAACGTCGCAAAGGCCTTAAGATTACACTCACCAAATTTGAAGATGATCAGATTAAAACTGTAGGAGGAGTTCGTTAAAGTACGAGGCCTGAAAATGGCAAAAACTGCACAAAAATCTGAGAGGAAGTTCAAAATGGCTGACTTCCTGTTGTGTTTAGGGCTATGCTCCAAGAGACTTTTTTGTAGGTATTAGGTCATTACATGTATGTACCGAATTTCGTGCACGTACGTGGAACGTTGCGGGAGGCGCACTCCGTTGAACTTTTATAGGTGGCGCTATCGAGCCGTTTTGCCCCGTCCAATTCTGAAACCTATATCAGATGTAAATTTTCGCCAGTTCTGACGCGTGTGCAAAGTTTCGTGAGTTTTCGCGCATGTTTAGGCCCTCAAAAATGCAATTCAATGCGGAGAAGAAGAAGAAGAAGAATAATAATTAAAGCTGCAAGCAGCGATGAAAGGGCCCTCGCACCCGTGCCATCAACACTCGGTGGCTTTAGGAAGGCAGAGCATGGTTGGGAAATGTACATTTAAGGAGGTATATATAGTAAGAGTATGTCAAAGTCAGTTACAAAATGTTTTGTATAATGGTGATAATAGCATGCTTCATGACTCAGCTAAGTGTTGCTAGCATGTTCAGTCTGTTTCTAGCATGCTTAGTACACAATAATTATGTGGTTAGTACTGCATTACTGTGTTAACCATGTCAGTTTCTGTTGCCAGTAGGTGGCGTTATGACTATAACTGAATATGAGCATGGATGTGTGTTCAGGACAGAACTCTTATCAAACATGTGAAGTTTGGTGCAAATTGGACATTGCCTTCTTGAGTAACAACAAAGTCATGTTTCATTGAATTAGCATTCTTTAGAACTTAGCTAAGCATTGTTAGCATGTTTTAACATGTTGCTAGAACGGCATCAACGTGTTAAACATGTCACTTCCTGTTGCCAGTTGGTGGCGCTATTACTATAACTGAACATTCTCATGTAGATGTGTTCAGGCCATGACTCTTATCAAAAGTGTGAAGTTTGGGGCAGATTGGACATTCCATGCCTGAGTTACAGCAAATTCCTATTTAATTGCAATAATAGCATGCTTTAGCACTTGGCTAAGAGTTTGCTAGCATGTTTTAGCATGTTTCTAGTATGTTGTTAGCATGTTTAACACTTGCTGGCACTTTTTTATATGTTATTAGGAGTCCACAACAGTGTTAAACATGTCACTTCCTGTTGCCAGCAGGTGGCGCTATGACTGTAACTGAATATAAGCATGGTCATGTGTTCAGGACAGAACGCTTATCAAAAGTGTGAAGTTTGGGGCAGATTGGACATTCCATGCCTGAGTTACAGCAAATTCATATTTAATTGCAGTAATATCATTCTTTAGCACTTAGCTAAGTGTTTGCTATTATGTTTTAGCATGTCTCTAGTATGTTGGTAGGATGTTTAGCACCTACTGGCATTTTTTTATATGTTATTAGGAGTCAAGAACAGTGTTAAACGTCACTTCCTGTTGCCAGCAGGTGGCGCTATGACTATAACTAAATATGAGCATGGACATGTGTTCAAGAGATAACTCTTATCAAACGTGTGACGTTTGGGGTAGATTGTACATTGCCTTCTTGAGTAACAACAAAGTCATGTTTCATTGAATTAGCATGCTTTAGCACTTAGCTAAGTATTGCTAGCATGTTTTAATATGTTTCTAGCATGTTTAGAACTCAATGGCATTTTTAACATGTTGCTAGAACGGCATCAACGTGTTAAACATGTCACTTCCTGTTGCCAGTAGGTGGCGCTATTACTATAACTGAATTTGAGCATAGGCATGCGTTCAGGCCATGATTCTTATCAAACATGTGAAGTTTGGGGCAGATTGGACGTTCCATGCCTGAGTTACAGCAAATTCCTATTTAATTGCAGTAATAGCATGCTTTATCACTTAGCTAAGTGTTTGCTAGCATGTTTCTAGTATGTTGCTAACCTGTTTAGCACTTGCTGGCTCTTTTATATATGTTATTAGGAGACCACAACAGTGTTAAACATGTCACTTCCTGTTGACAGCAGGTGGCGCTATTACTATAACTGAATATTCTCATGTAGATGTGTTCAGGCCATGACTCTTATCAAACGTGTGAAGTTTGGGGCAGATTGGACATTCCATGCCTGTGTTACAGCAAATTCCTATTTAATTGCAGCAATAGCATGCTTTAGCACTTAGCTAAGTGTTTGCTAGCATGTTTTAGCATGTTTCTAGTATGTTGTTAGCATGTTTAGCACTTGCTGGCACTTTTTTTATATGTTTTTATATGTCCACAACAGTGTTTAACATGTCACTTCCTGTTGCCAGCAGGTGGCACTATGACTGTAACTGAATATGAGCATGGTCATGTGTTCAGGACAGAACGTTTATTAAAAGTGTGAAGTTTGGCGCATATTGGACATTGCCTTCTTGAGTAACAACAACATCCTGTTTCATTGAATTAGCATGCTTTACCACTTAGCTAAGTATTGCTAGCATGTTTTAACATGTTTCTAGCATGTTTAGACCTCAATGGCATTTTTAACATGTTGCTAGAATGGCATCAACGTGTTAAACATGACACTTCCTGTTGCCAGTAGGTGGCGCTATTACTATAACTGAATATTATCATGTAGATGTGTTCAGGACAGAACGCTTATCAAAAGTGTGAAGTTTGGGGCAGATTGGACATTCCATGCCTGAGTTACAGCAAATTCCTATTTAATTGCAATAATAGCATGCTTTAGCACTTAGCTAAGAGTTTGCTAGCATGTTTTAGCATGCTTCTAGTATGTTGTTAGCATGTTTCGCACTTGCTGGCACTTTTTTATATGTTATTAGGAGTCCATAACAGTGTTAAACATGTCACTTCCTGTTGCCAGCAGGTGGCGCTATGACTATAACTGAATATGAGCATGGCCATGTGTTCAGGACAGAACTCTTATCAAACGTGTGAAGTTTGGGGGAGATTGGACATTCCATGCCTGAGTTACAGCAACTTCCTGTTTCATGGCGAAACATCGAAATTTGTAAGGCCGCCGAGGACCCGCCCTTTGACGAAAACTCAAGATCTTCGCAATTTAACGTCGCAAAGGCCTTAAGATTACACTCACCAAATTTGAAGATGATCAGATTAAAACTGTAGGAGGAGTTCGTTAAAGTACGAGGCCTGAAAATGGCAAAAACTGCACAAAAATCTGAGAGGAAGTTCAAAATGGCTGACTTCCTGTTGTGTTTAGGGCTACGCTCCAAGAGACTTTTTTGTAGGTATTAGGTCATTACACGTATGTACCGAATTTCGTGCACGTACGTGGAACGTTGCAGGAGGCGCACTCCGTTGAACTTTTATAGGTGGCGCTATCGAGCCATTTTGCCCCGTCCAATTCTGAAACCTATATCAGATGTAAATTTTCGCCAGTTCTGACGCGTGTGCAAAGTTTCGTGAGTTTTCGCGCATGTTTAGGCCCTCAAAAATGCAATTCAATGCGGAGAAGAATAATAATAATTAAAGCTGCAAGCAGCGATGAAAGGGCCCTCGCACCCGTGCCATCAACACTCGGTGGCTTTAGGAAGGCAGAGCATGGTTGGGAAATGTACATTTAAGGAGGTATATATAGTAAGAGTATGTCAAAGTCAGTTACAAAATGTTTTGTATAATGGTGATAATAGCATGCTTCATGACTCAGCTAAGTGTTGCTAGCATGTTCAGTCTGTTTCTAGCATGCTTAGTACACAATAATTATGTGGTTAGTACTGCATTACTGTGTTAACCATGTCAGTTTCTGTTGCCAGTAGGTGGCGTTATGACTATAACTGAATATGAGCATGGATGTGTGTTCAGGACAGAACTCTTATCAAACATGTGAAGTTTGGTGCAAATTGGACATTGCCTTCTTGAGTAACAACAAAGTCATGTTTCATTGAATTAGCATTCTTTAGAACTTAGCTAAGCATTGTTAGCATGTTTTAACATGTTGCTAGAACGGCATCAACGTGTTAAACATGTCACTTCCTGTTGCCAGTTGGTGGCGCTATTACTATAACTGAACATTCTCATGTAGATGTGTTCAGGCCATGACTCTTATCAAAAGTGTGAAGTTTGGGGCAGATTGGACATTCCATGCCTGAGTTACAGCAAATTCCTATTTAATTGCAATAATAGCATGCTTTAGCACTTGGCTAAGAGTTTGCTAGCATGTTTTAGCATGTTTCTAGTATGTTGTTAGCATGTTTAACACTTGCTGGCACTTTTTTATATGTTATTAGGAGTCCACAACAGTGTTAAACATGTCACTTCCTGTTGCCAGCAGGTGGCGCTATGACTGTAACTGAATATAAGCATGGTCATGTGTTCAGGACAGAACGCTTATCAAAAGTGTGAAGTTTGGGGCAGATTGGACATTCCATGCCTGAGTTACAGCAAATTCATATTTAATTGCAGTAATATCATTCTTTAGCACTTAGCTAAGTGTTTGCTATTATGTTTTAGCATGTCTCTAGTATGTTGGTAGGATGTTTAGCACCTACTGGCATTTTTTTTATATGTTATTAGGAGTCAAGAACAGTGTTAAACGTCACTTCCTGTTGCCAGCAGGTGGCGCTATGACTATAACTAAATATGAGCATGGACATGTGTTCAAGAGATAACTCTTATCAAACGTGTGACGTTTGGGGTAGATTGTACATTGCCTTCTTGAGTAACAACAAAGTCCTGTTTCATTGAATTAGCATGCTTTAGCACTTAGCTAAGTATTGCTAGCATGTTTTAATATGTTTCTAGCATGTTTAGAACTCAATGGCATTTTTAACATGTTGCTAGAACGGCATCAACGTGTTAAACATGTCACTTCCTGTTGCCAGTAGGTGGCGCTATTACTATAACTGAATTTGAGCATAGGCATGCGTTCAGGCCATGATTCTTATCAAACATGTGAAGTTTGGGGCAGATTGGACGTTCCATGCCTGAGTTACAGCAAATTCCTATTTAATTGCAGTAATAGCATGCTTTATCACTTAGCTAAGTGTTTGCTAGCATGTTTCTAGTATGTTGCTAACCTGTTTAGCACTTGCTGGCTCTTTTATATATGTTATTAGGAGACCACAACAGTGTTAAACATGTCACTTCCTGTTGACAGCAGGTGGCGCTATTACTATAACTGAATATTCTCATGTAGATGTGTTCAGGCCATGACTCTTATCAAACGTGTGAAGTTTGGGGCAGATTGGACATTCCATGCCTGTGTTACAGCAAATTCCTATTTAATTGCAGCAATAGCATGCTTTAGCACTTAGCTAAGTGTTTGCTAGCATGTTTTAGCATGTTTCTAGTATGTTGTTAGCATGTTTAGCACTTGCTGGCACTTTTTTTATATGTTTTTATATGTCCACAACAGTGTTTAACATGTCACTTCCTGTTGCCAGCAGGTGGCACTATGACTGTAACTGAATATGAGCATGGTCATGTGTTCAGGACAGAACGTTTATTAAAAGTGTGAAGTTTGGCGCATATTGGACATTGCCTTCTTGAGTAACAACAACATCCTGTTTCATTGAATTAGCATGCTTTAGCACTTAGCTAAGTATTGCTAGCATGTTTTAACATGTTTCTAGCATGTTTAGACCTCAATGGCATTTTTAACATGTTGCTAGAATGGCATCAACGTGTTAAACATGACACTTCCTGTTGCCAGTAGGTGGCGCTATTACTATAACTGAATATTATCATGTAGATGTGTTCAGGACAGAACGCTTATCAAAAGTGTGAAGTTTGGGGCAGATTGGACATTCCATGCCTGAGTTACAGCAAATTCCTATTTAATTGCAATAATAGCATGCTTTAGCACTTAGCTAAGAGTTTGCTAGCATGTTTTAGCATGCTTCTAGTATGTTGTTAGCATGTTTCGCACTTGCTGGCACTTTTTTATATGTTATTAGGAGTCCATAACAGTGTTAAACATGTCACTTCCTGTTGCCAGCAGGTGGCGCTATGACTATAACTGAATATGAGCATGGCCATGTGTTCAGGACAGAACTCTTATCAAACGTGTGAAGTTTGGGGGAGATTGGACATTCCATGCCTGAGTTACAGCAACTTCCTGTTTCATGGCGAAACATCGAAATTTGTAAGGCCGCCGAGGACCCGCCCTTCGACGAAAACTCAAGATCTTCGCAATTTAACGTCGCAAAGGCCTTAAGATTACACTCACCAAATTTGAAGATGATCAGATTAAAACTGTAGGAGGAGTTCGTTAAAGTACGAGGCCTGAAAATGGCAAAAACTGCACAAAAATCTGAGAGGAAGTTCAAAATGGCTGACTTCCTGTTGTGTTTAGGGCTATGCTCCAAGAGACTTTTTTGTAGGTATTAGGTCATTACACGTATGTACCGAATTTCGTGCACGTACGTGGAACGTTGCAGGAGGCGCACTCCGTTGAACTTTTATAGGTGGCGCTATCGAGCCATTTTGCCCCGTCCAATTCTGAAACCTATATCAGATGTAAATTTTCGCCAGTTCTGACGCGTGTGCAAAGTTTCGTGAGTTTTCGCGCATGTTTAGGCCCTCAAAAATGCAATTCAATGCGGAGAATAATAATAATAATAATAATAAACAGAGCAATTCCAAGAGGGTCCTCACACCATCGGTGCTCGGGCCCTAATAATAATAAACAGAGCAATTCCAAGAGGGTCCTCACACCATCGGTGCTCGGGCCCTAATAATAATAATAAACAGAGCAATTCCAAGAGGGTCCTCACACCATCGGTGCTCGGGCCCTAACTAATCTAAACACATATACACACAATCACACATACATGGGTAAACTGGTGAGTGACAGAATGAAACCGGAAGCAAGAAATGGAACTATGGAAAAGATCCATTTAACTATTAAAAGAACCATCAGCTTATTATTATCAAAGCACCTCATTAAATGTATACTTGCATGGCCTTTGCAGTGAAAACATTTTGTGAAGTTCCTGAAGAAGGATTTTGATGGTTCCAGGAGTCTCGATCAATTTCTTCTGTGTTGAATGAAGAAATTGTGATGAACTGGCATGGTTTGTTTAACTCTGTTCTGGTTGAAAGTTCTCTCTCTCTCTCCATGAGCATATGGCTGGAGTGCAGATTGTGACCTGCTGGCCCTGGGCCAGAGAGGCCATGCAGAGCAACCAGGAAAAGGGAAGAAGTCGGAAGAGTTGATGGTTGGAGTTGCGATTGACTTCTTCTGCATTGAATGAAGAAAATGTGCCAAACTCCTGATGTTGTCCTTGATTCTGTTGTGGTTGAGAGAGTCCTCTCTCTCCTGTCACAACCATCAGTTGTGAGTCAAGGCCTGATGCCCCGGGGCCTGGTGCGGTCATGCAGGACAGCAACCCAAACGTACAGAGAGGGAAGGGCTTGTGTAGAAGCCATATAAAGCCAATGAGAAAGGTTGAAATTCCAAGCGGGAAATTCCTCTGTTGGAAGGATTTATGACTCTGTCTCAAGTGTGCTCATTTGCATGTGCAGCTGGATTGGTCGCTGATGAAGAAACTATTAAATATTCTTGTAATAGTAATATGTTGCACAGCTATCGACATATCATATACACAATCATTTTGATCTTCAAAGTACCAATTTATGGAGACCAAACATGGTATAATTGAGGTTACATTGACCATTGGTTCTATTGTAAAATACATAGTATCAAAGACATAATAGTATCAAAAGACACTATACAAGACAGTAAATCATTCACACAGTGTCATTTATAGATCAGTTCGTCAATAAATTAATGCAGGAAAGTCTGTTTTAAGGGCTTTGGGTCTTTTCTATGGCCTCTGCTTTTTCCATGTGACCAAATATTTTAGAGCAATATAACTTCTTATCAGTCAGGAGTCATGGTAATTGAGGCCCTTCTTGCCCTAGTTGGGCGATAGGTCCGTA
The DNA here is from genome assembly GCF_949319135.1 of Squalius cephalus. Lineage (NCBI taxonomy): Eukaryota > Metazoa > Chordata > Actinopteri > Cypriniformes > Leuciscidae > Squalius > Squalius cephalus. Next base: position 37,310,451 of record NC_137123.1, on the reverse strand, counting down.
GATCCCAGAGTGAGTTTTAAAGATTATTTGTTTAATATAACAAATAATTGTGTCTGATTTCAGTCGTTACATCAATGTGTTTGGCTTGTTTGGAAAATAAATCAGCAATGAAGAATGTTAATTTAAATTGACATTACACCACTGCTTATTGTCACAATTACGTTTGTTTGGACTCTGTGTTGTCATCATCTGCCTTAGTTGTTCATTTGTTTCAGCTGTGCACTCATCAATCACAATCATCATCATCATGTAAATATGTTCGGTTCTGTTTCAGTCCAGGGTCCGGTGTCATCAGTAAATTAATGTTTTGTTTGTTGCTCTATTCCTATTCCGTTTGGATTACCTGTTGAGTTTATTAAATATTACCTATTTATCTTCATCATCATCTTCGTGTGTGTGTTTATACAACCATCCCCATGAGAGAACACCGGACCTACAAAGTACAGCGAAGTGTTTGTGAGATTTTCTTTTCTTCTTTGATGTTCAGTGTTTTTGTTCTATTGTCACCCCTGCTTGCACTATGGACTTTCCAGCAGTTAAATGAATGTGCCTTGAGCAGGGGGAACGCTCCCTCAAGGAACAATTAGAGGAGGTTTTGGAGCTCGTATATCAGACCACCTTGCCGGACGACTGCCTGTGCGCGTTCCTGCGTGTCAGTCTCGACGGCGCCACACATGCAAAGCTGTCCGGGGAGGTTCCTCGAGGGAGCTTCGCTATATGTGTGGAGTGGTTGCTGAATTCCTGCGGATCAGCGTTCCCCATCGAGGATGCCGTCAGCCCAACTCAGCCCCACCCCCATCCAGTGCCCAGCCAGAGACTTTCCAGACGACGAGGATCGACGGCCTGAGCCTACCGCAGGCATCGCGAGGGAGACCGCCGCGACGTACGAGCCCGCGCCCACAAGAGCAACAGAGGATCACAGAGCCCGAGCAGAGCGTGCCAGACCAGGTGTGTGAGCCGGCAGAACCATCCATCGCTGAGGGCTGGGCTTTGAGGGTTCGGAAGTGAGCCCTGCCCACCCCCCTGATACTGAGAGTGAGTTTTTGGCTAAGACAGTGTATTATTCTGAGTTTGGAGAGGACATTATTCTAGCCCCAGTACTATCACCAGAACCAGTCTTTCTTCTGCCTATCTCGCTGGCCCCGCTCAGCCCCCCTCTCCCACAACCTCTCCAGACAATTTCAAACACTCTATCATTTGGGGGTTTCTGCATTGGTCTGCAGGCTCTTCCCCAGTCTCCAGCCATCAATACCACCCAGTTATCACTGTCTCCCATCAGTCCCTCTGTACCACCTCTGCCTTCTCTCAGTAGCGTGGTAGCACCACGAACCTGTCGGGAGCCATCTCCCCCTAAACATGAGGAGCCCGATCTGCCTTGAAACGTCGCCCTGGCTCCTGCGCCTGCGCTCCTTCCGCCCTCAACCTCAGTGTGGAACATCGGCCATTCCGTCTCGCCGGACTCCCTCGGCACGTCGGCTACTCCTAGGTCAGACATCGCTTCGCCTCTGCTGCGGACTTGCAGACCGTCCGCTGCTCTCTGGTCCTCCATCCCTTCGGCTGTGGCTTGCTCCGCCCTACCTCAGGCTTCTCCTCCACCCTCTGTTGCTCCAACTCACCCTCAGATCCCCACCTCGATCTCGGGAGGTCGTCGCTGCGGCTCCATCACAGCCGTCTAGATCATCGTTATCTCTGCACCACCTCGGTTGCATGGTAGGCTCCATCCACGCCGTCATTGCTTCCTGTCATCCCCATGGCAGCCCTCATCAGTACTCCTCCATGGCTCCTCCTTCCATCAACGCTGCTGTGGGGCACTCCCCTTGCTATGGTCCGGGATGAACAGCCATCATCCCCTGCTCAAGGTCATCCCTTGGCTCACTCCACCTTCATCACCACCCTGGACTCACCTGTATATATGTTCGGTTCTGATTCAGTTCAGGGTCCGGTGTCGTCAGTAAATGGCTGTGTTTTTTTTGTTGCTCACTTCCTGTTCTGTTTGGATTACCTGTTGAATTTATTAAATATTATCTATTTACCTTCATCATCATTTTGAAATGTTGTGTGATGTGATTAGAAACCAAATTTCTTTGTTATAGGAGGCCTTGTGTGCGAAGATTCTGGACTTCAGCCTACATTCAGACTTCATTAATGTAGAAGCGAATGTCACTAATCTTATTCGAGGTGGAAATAGGGTGCTTATTTACAGGAAGTTTACAGCCTTTTTGGATGAAGTCAGTGCTGCTTATGGGGATTTACTGATGCACACTGACATCAGATGGATGAGCCGTGGGAAGTGTCTGGAAATATTATTTGCGCTGCACACCGAAATCCCTGTGTTTCTGGAGGACCAAATCAAGTCGGACACAGCTTACTGCAGCAAACCACATCCAGAATTCTTTGCGACATGGCCTTCCTCATAGATATGACCGCACATCTGAATAATCTCAGTCTGTTTCAGACCTCTATGTGCATTGTGCATATGAACGCTTTTCAGTGTAAACTTAACTTTTTTCACAAATGATTTTCATCCGATCCAGTGAAATTGACATACTTCTGCCTGCGAGGAGATGCGCAAAGATGCTACAGAATGCAAGATGTTTTTTGCCAAGTACAGAAAGGAAATCGAAAGTCATATTTTCACAACTGCTATTAGCTGCCATACATAAAATCAAACCAACAAACTGCACACAATATTCTGTATTAAGGCCCATTCACACCAGGTATATAAGCAGAAAGCTGCCGTTATGTTGTCTGCGACTTTAAATGCTTAAGCTCTTTTAAGCCAGGTAGGCGATATCGTTCATCTGTGTCGTTATTGTTATAGCTGTGGTGTGGACTTCCCTGTTTACTTTATCAACGACTTATTTTTGTTACATTCTGTTCTCCTATGAAAAATTGGAAATTTATTTGGAAATCCAGACATGGTCAGACTAGTCTAGTTAATATGAGACAGAACAACCCAGTGGACACATCTCTCCAGTAATGAGCCCATTACTGCTCTTTTATGTGCCCAGACTAGAGAGTTAATGTGGAAAAGGGGGATACAGCACACAGAAACGTTTCCTTTTGAAGTCCTGTAAACAAAGAAGCAATTAAAGTCCACAGACAGGGCCTAGTCCTGTCCCACTTAGGAGGGAGGTCTTCAGTGAGGGCAGAGTGACATATCCGATGTCTAGTTTAAAGATATTGCAAAATAAACAAAGAGAATTATGAGATAAAAAGTATGTGTATTTTCGCTAGGAAGAGTGATGAATACATTAGTGTGAAATTTTTTTGATGTTAAAGGGGGGGTGAAATGCTCATTTTCACTCAATCTCCTGTTAATCTTGAGTACCTATAGAGTAGTATTGCATCCTTCATATCTCCAAAACGTCTTTAGTTTTATTATATTTAGAGGTGAAAGATTGGCTGTACCGAGTCTTTCCGGAAAAAACCGAGCGGCTGGGGGCGGGCCGTGTGGGCGGTGTGCTATAGCTGTGCTAACTGATCTAACAACAACACAGAGAGACATTTGAAGTAGTTTACTCACCGTGACTGCTCGATCCTTAAGCATTAGACGATCTGCAAATAAGTCGATCTGGGCTTTGTTTATAAAACAATCATCGTCGAAATGCAGGGAACAAAGAGTCGTGCACAACCTCCGTTGATGCTTCGAAAAAACAAACTCCATCCACTATTCCCTTAGCGCTGGGTTCTTTGGGAATCTGTGCAGGGTTGTCTTGCCCTGCCAACCAAAAACCCACTTCTTTGGTGACATTGACTTCCCTAAAGCCGAGCAGAGCGCTTTGAGGTAACGTACTGCTTTCGCTCTCTCTCTGGTCTGCGAGTGCGCGCGCGGCCGTGGAGAAGTGCCCTTAGGACCCATATAAGGAAATTCCGCTCTATCTTACGTAAGACAGAGCCATACTCGAAAAAAACTTTCCGAAACTTGTGACAAACCGGAAGGAGTATTTTTGGAACAAAAATACTCCTTCAAACGTACAACTTAACTTTTGAAACTTTGTCCATGTTTAGCATGGGAATCCAACTCTTTAACAGTGTAAAAAAATCAGTATGCATGAAACAGCAATTCACCCCCCCTTTAAGATTTTGTCAGTTTTATGCAGAGCCAACTATAAGTAATCCATTGGTAAGTTGACTTCCTCCAAAAAGTGTGAATCTAAACTCTGTGGCTGTTACTTGTTACTTGTTTGAGCAGCCCAACATAGCAACACAATAGCAACAACAATGTTAGGAGAGGTTTTATTAATTGAAACCACTTTGAATCAACATTCTGGTATTCTATACAGTATCTATATTTTTTCAGAGTATTTTAAGGGTAGTTGAGTTTCAATAGTTCTATATGCTTTTATGATGTCTTTTGTGATGTAATTGATCATGATTGAATATGGTAAGTTTGTAGCTGATGCCTTAATCTAATCTAAGTGATTCAAACGGGCTAAATAGGCTCACAGCTTGAGTGCGTCTTATTTCTTGGGAGCATCCGTGTTTATGTACAACTTTACAGACTCACGCCACCCTCTGTTGTCAGTTGGGGTTCTGTCCTAACTGTCTAGTGAGACACAAAGACAAAAGAGAGCATGGTGGGAGGTATATAAAATGGCGCACCATCTTCTGTTACATCCGCATGTAGAAAAAAATAATTTGGTCCATTTTGATATCTTTTTAATCACCAACTGTTTAATAACAACTTAATTATACAATATTATCGGGCTACCTGTGTAAAACGCAGCCAGATCACAAAACAGGCCAAATTAAGTAATAATGACTATCGTTGAAGATGTTATGAAAACTACAAGTTGGCATTTATCTTGGATGCTACCAAAGTACTACCTGACAGTGCAGTACCAACAATTACAAGAAAACACACACCACAAAAATAAACAAAGAGGGACAATTGCCTCATGATCTTATGTCCTTAAAACAGTTCAAAATTCCTGCTCTGAGAAGTGCACAGTGAGAATGAAAGAGATCATGATGGTTTAGAGTGCATCAACAATGCTGGTTATATATTATCTCATCAAAAGTTAATTCAGACCTGGGTAATTCCTGACATTCACCATCAGTTATCAGTTCACCTAAAAATACACCAAGAAATAAAGGTGAAATGTCTTTCTCACTCCCTCCAAATTATCTGTGTTGTTAGGTTTAAATCCCTCTTCACTAACCCATAATCCTTTTGGCCCAGATTATTTGGGGCAGGGTCTTAGGATGACATCACAGCAGCAGGCAAGCTGTTAATTCCCAAAGTTATGTGGTAAAGGACTCTGTCTCAATATACAGTATCAAGAAGAAATGCATCATTTAAATCACAACTTTAGAAAACAAAATCTTTGCTTTCAAACAACAGAAGCAGTTTATATGTTCCATGTGCTTTCTTTCTTTCCCATAGAGATGCATGACACTTATCTATAACCATTATGGAAACTAAATTTGAGGTTACCAGTCGTTACATTACAATAGTCATCACTATGAATTATGATTGCTGTTATGAAATTTTGTCATAATTTACTTACCCCTGTGTCATTCAAGACCCCTCTGACTTCCTTACGTGAATGGAACACCAAAGGGGATTTTTTTTTTTTTTTTTCATATAATGAAAGTGAATACTGACATGTGATGTCATTGGGTTCTCAAGCCATGTAACATAGTGTACCCTCCAAAAAATACTTGTCTAATGTAGGGGTAAAGTGAATGGAACCAAACATTTTAATAAAAGCCTAAATTCAATCTGTTGTCAGGAAATGATATGAGGATTCAAGTGAAAGTCAAATAAAGGTTTATTTAGAGTGTTGGTCAGATGCAGGTTGAGTGATGATGGGTGATAGTCCAGTGAAGGCACTTGGTAGCTGCAGCGATCAACGACCCCGCCCACATGCACACACACACACACACACAATGCAAGACGAAAGGAGACAGTGAATTCATAAACCGTGACAGTACCCCTCCCCCTAGGAGCGCCTCCTGGCACTCCCAGAGGAACCTACCTGTTGATTGTAATCATCAATAAGGGTGTGATCCAGAATGTCCCTAGCAGGAACCCAACTTCTCTCCTCCGGACCGTAACCTTCCCAGCCCACCAGGTACTGGAATCCGCGTCCCCTCCGTCTCGAGTCCAGAATACGATTGACCGAATATGTAGGTTCCCCGTCTACGAGTCGCAGCGGTGGGGGAACCGGGGCCGGCGGAACCGGGGCCGGCGGATTAAGGTGAGAACGAAAAACAGGTTTCAATTCGGAGACATGAAAGGCGGGGTGAATTCTCCTGTACGCCGGAGGAAGTTTGAGGCAGACTGTCACCGGACTAATGATCTTGGTGACAGTGAACGGGCCGATGAATTTGGGAGCTAGCTTATTAGACACGGAGCGGACCGGAATATTCTTGGTAGAAAGCCACACTTTTTGACCCACGACGTATACGGGAGGCCTTGACCGGTGGCGATCGGCCTTAGCCTTAGTGCGCGCCCCCACCTGGAGCAGAGTCTCACGGGCTCTGGTCCATGTGCGGTGGCACCTCTGGACGAAGGCGTGAGCGGAGGGGACCGCGACTTCGGAATCCAGACTCGGAAAAATTGGTGGTTGGTACCCTAGACTACACTCAAACGGAGAGAGGCCTGTGGATGACACTGGTAACGAGTTGTGTGCGTACTCAACCATGGAAAGTTGTTGCCTCCAGGATGAAGGATTCTTGGACACCAAACATCACAACACTCTCTCCAAATCTTGGTTGGCTCGCTCGGTCTGACCATTGCTCTGGGGATGGTAACCCGAAGACAGACTGACTGTAGCCCCTAGTAATCTACAAAACTCTTTCCAGAATTTGGACACAAATTGGGACCCCCTGTCGGAGACCACGTCCATCGGGAGGCCATGTAAACGAAGGACGTGGTCTACAACAGTCACAGCTGTCTCCTTGACTGAAGGTAATTTGGGCAAGGGGATGAAATGTGCCGCCTTCAAGAACTGGTCCACTGCGGTTAAAACAACCGTCATGCCATTAAATGGCGGGAGGGCGGTGACAAAATCTAGCGCTATGTGGGACCAGGGTCTCGAAGGGACAGACAGCGGATGGAGTAACCCATCAGGAGGTCGGTTAGATGTCTTACCAATGGCACAAACTGAGCAAGCCAAAACAAAACTGCGTATGTGGCGAGCCATTAATGGCCACCAGAATCGTTGCTTTACTAAACAGCTAGTCTGGTTTACTCCTGGATGACAAGCAATGTTGGAGCAATGACCCCATCGAATGACTTCGGACCGTAACTCCTCCGGTACAAACAATCGACTCGGTGGGCAACAGGACGGAGGCGTTACACCTTCTAAGGCCGACTTGACCTTCGATTCGACCTCCCATGTGAGTGAGGAGATAACTATCTTCTCGGGCAAAATGCACTCGGGAGTAACCGGGCGTTCGGATGGATCAAAAATGCGAAATAAAGAATCTGGTTTGATGTTTTTGGACCTGGGGCGGTACGAGAGAGAAAAGTCAAAACGTCCGAAAAAAAGTGCCCATCGAGCCTGCCTGGAGTTGAGTCTTTTAGCAGATCTAATATATTCAAGGTTCTTATGATCGTTCCAAACGATTAAAGGTACCCCCGACCCTTCTAACCAATGACGCCACTCCTCCAACACTAACTTGACGGCCAACAACTCTCTGTTACCTATGCTATGTCATAATTACGTTTGGCAGGTGATAAACGGTGGGACAAAAACGCGCAAGGGTGCATCTTGTCATCTGAGGAAGAACGTTGGGATAGAACTGCACCTACCCCCACCTCTGATGCGTCAACCTCCACCACAAACTGACGTGAGGGATCAGGGGCAACTAAGATGGTAACCGAAACAAAGCGGCTTTTGAGGTTGACGAATACAGCCTCGGCTGTATCGGACCACCTGAACGTCGTTCTGGGGGAGGTCAAGGCGGTCAGATGTGCGGCTAGTTGGCTGAAGTTGCGAATGAAACGCCGATAGAAGTTGGCGAACCCCAGAAACCTCTGTAGGGCCTTACGGGAATCTGGACTTGGTCAATCTATCACAGCCTTAACCTTGTCAGGATCCATATACACTCCCTCAGAAGAGACGATGTAACCTAGGAAAGGAACAGACTGTGCATGAAAAGCGCATTTCTCCGCCTTGACAAAAAGCCCATTCTCTAGCAACCTCTGAAGCACTCGTCTGACATGTTGAACGTGTTCCTGGAGAGACGAAGAAAAAATCAATATGTCATCCAGATAGACATATATGAACTGATTTACCATGTCTCTCAACACGTCATTGACGAGTGCCTGGAAAACCGCTGGGGAGTTGGATAGCCCGAACGGCATAACCAAGTATTCAAAATGGCCCCTGGGGGTGTTGAACGCGGTTTTCAATTCATCCCCCTTCCTGATGCGAACCAAATGATAGGCATTACGTAAATCCAATTTTGTGAAGACGGAGGATCCCTGCAACCGCTCGAAGGCTGAAGACATCAGCGGTGATAAGTGTCAGAGGGGTAGTGGTAAGTGTTATGGCGGGGAGTTTTTGACCGTTGAGTGCACTGACTGAAATGGTGTTCTTGAGAGAGGTGACGGGTATCTTGAGTCTCTGTGCTAGTGTATAGTCCATAAAATTTCCCTCCGCCCCAGAGTCCAGAAGAGCCTGACAGGTGTGGGACCGGGCTGCCCAAAGCATTCTTACCGGGAGGAGAGTAGAGGATGATGTCTTACCGACGGAGATCCCGCCCGACAGCAGCCTCCTGTTTACTGTAGAGCTCGGTCGTGAAGGGCAGGTCTTCAGGAAGTGTCCGGCTCCACCGCAGTAGAGGCACAGACCCCTGGACCTCCGTCGCTCTCTCTGCTCCCGGGAAAGCTGAGCTCTACCCACCTGCATGGGCTTGAGATCGAGAACGGGGCTGACCGCATCGCCGGCGCTGGCCTGAGGGCATCCGACGCTCACGAAAAGCTGGGCCGTCCTGGTTCGTTGCTCCAGTCGGTGTAGGTGAGCGTCCACCCTCAGCGCCAACTCGATGAGCCCGCTGAGACTTCCGGGCAGGTCCAGGATGATGATCTTCTCTAGGATGCGGTCAGCCAGCCCATGCAGGAACATTCCTCGTTCCAGTGGCACTCGGCTGCCAGGGTTCGAAAGTCGATTGAGTACTCCGACACCGAGCGATTGCCTTGGCGAAGGTCAGCGAGTTGACAAACTGCCTCCCGTCCAGCAACCGCCCGGTCAAAAACACGTCTCATCTCTCTCGAAAGTGCCTGGAACGAGGAACAGCATAGATGTTGGTTTTCCCACACCGCCATTCCCCACAGAGACGCCCGTCCAGATAGTAGTATGAGCACAAGAGCCACCTTGGATTCCTCCGTGCTGAAAGTCTGTGGTTGGAGGGAAAAGAACATGGAACGTTTTGTTAAAAATGCTCTACAATAGTTCGGATCACCAGAATAAGACTCTGGGGTAGGCAGGCGAGGTTCAGGTGGGCGGCTGGATGCTGGTAGTGTGAGGGGAACAGGCGGTGGGCTGGGCGCAGTGGAACAAGCTAGATGTTGAAGCTGTTGGGTGAGCTCGGACACCTGCGCTACCAAGGTTTGTACTGCTCGTCCTGTGCTGGTCAGATCTTCCTCCTGTAGATCCATTCTGGAAGTGTAGTGTGACAGGAACTCATGCAGATTTTAAGTACTTGCTGAATCCATGAAGGTCAGAGAGTTGTGTCAGGAAATGATACGAGGATTCAAGTGCAAGTCAAATAAAGGTTTATTTAGAGTGTTGGTCAGATGCAGGTTGAGTGATGATGGGTGATAGTCCAGTGAAGGCACTTGGTAGCACAGGGATGCTGAGAACAGCCCGATCCTCTCCGGTGAAGAGATGGTGAAGATGATGATGAAGATGATAGTAAACAGAGACGGAGCGGGAACCGGCAACCAGGAAGTGGATGCCGTGGAAAACTGAAGTGCAGGAACAATTATGAACACAGGAGACGGCGACAAGCGGGAACACACAGGAACTGGAAACAGACAGGAACACACACGGGAACATCCACAACGCTCTGACAAATACAAGGTGAAAACAGAGTGACTAAATAGGGTTAGCTGATCAGCTGCAGCTGGCGCGCTGATCAAACACAGCTGGTGTGCTGATCAGCTGCAGCGATCAGCGACCCCGCCCACACGCAAGCACACACACACACACACACACACACACAATGCAAGACGAGATGAAAGGAGACAGTGAATTCATAAACCGTGACATCTGTTCATCATATAAAGCAATCTTCTCCAAAAATTTCATCAAAAAGATCTTCATTTGTGTTCCAAAGATGAACAAAACTCTAACGGGTTTGGAACAACATGAAGGTTGTCACCAGTTTAGTTTCATTTTCATGGACTTTCAGTTTATTTTCATTTGTCACCTGTCTTCTTTGTTCAGATTTCCCATCACTTGTTAGTTTCTATGGTTACTGTTTCTACTACCTGTTTGGATCGCTACCCGTTTGGATGATTTAAACTTTGTAGTAAACTTTGTGTTGGAACCTTAATCTTCTGTCTTCGTCTGGACCGAACCAGACCAAATGAAATGGATTGAAACGCTAAGTTCATCCAGGTGGCTCAGGAGAGCACCGATTTTCCTTCCCTTCAATGCACCAGCCCACTTCGACGAGGAGACCCTGAAGACCATGTTCTGGATGTTCTGCAAACTTTAACCACCGCAGGGCTTAACTGGAGGGAGTCCGTCGTTAGGTGTCTGCTAATTTTAGTAAACTCATATTAGTCTGTTTGATTGAGTGTGTGGACAGGTGTCTTTTATACAGGTAACGAGTTCAAACAGGTGCAGTTAATACAGGTAATGAGTGGAGAACAGGAGGGCTTCTTAAAGGTCCCATTGCATGGATTATTTTATTATTTTAGAATGTTTCCTGGGGTGCCCTTATAATGTTAGTATGTTTTTTAAATCAAAAGTTGTTCTAATTTAGAAATAAAAGGCATATTTCCTAGCCTGATTTTAGCCTCTGATTTGAACGCTCTGTTTGAAGGGGCGTGTCTGCTGTGAGACTTCAGTGTAAACGCCCACTGCTGTGATTGGCTGACATGCTTGCATATGAAATATCTCGCATGTGGAACTCTCTCGAAAACTTTTACTATTACAGCTATTATACGTTTTTACTATTACAGCTATCAGGATTAACGAATCGTGAGAAGTTTTTTAAATATTTAGATCTATTCCCATCACATAAAAGGTTGCAGTGATGAGCATTGAGCAGATGACAGCCTGTTGATCGCATGAATGAAGATCTTATTATTGCAACGCAGTTTCTGTACTCTCATTAATGCTTTCACCAATGCAAACATGAGGTAAGTACAGTAAGAGCTTCGTTGTGCATAATAACAGCGTCATTGATTTCATAACGAGTTTTGGCAAGTGTCCAGATAAACTTGCGCTGCGTGATTGGGCGATTGGAATCACACTTGGGCGATTGGAAAGGGATTGTTCTTTGATCACTTTCTGTATATATATTAATCACAGTTTAAGTAAGATTATTTTCATCCTACTAAGAGAAACGACGTGAAGTTGATCGTTTAGTCATTGGCTTGATTTACTGATGCATAAACAGTATTGAACGACTTTGAGAGAAAGATTATCTGTCTGAACTTGAACAATTACACATCAGAAATTCACATAACCCACTGGTTCTTCAGAGGCTCGGATGAAGGAACTAAAAATATACTTTTGGGTTCATTTGTACATCCAAGCATTGAGCAACTGCCATGCTTCGCTCGTATGCAAGCCATGATGTCTCTTGAGGAAAAACCAATATCGCGCTCGTGCAGCTCATTTTTCTCATGGGCAGGCCAAATTATTTTTGCTGGCAAAGAAGAGAAAGGGGAGGGATTTCTAGATTCGCCTGTCTGAGCTTTCATTTTCTCAAAAATACCCAGGGCTTGGTTTACACCCATCAAAACTTCTAGCCACTGGGGGACCATAGGCAGGCTAGGGAAACTCATATTAAGGTTAAAAAAACTCATAAAGTGAAATTTTCATGCAATGGGACCTTTAAAGAAAAACTAACAGGTCTGTGAGAGCCGGAATTTTTACTGGTTGTAAGGTGATCAAATACTTATGTCATGCAATAAAATGCAAATTAATTACTTAAAAATCATACAATGTGATTTTCTGGATTTTAGTTTTAGATTCCGTCACTCACAGTTGAAGAGTACCTATGATAAAAATTACAGACTTCTACATGCTTTGTAAGTGGGAAAACCTGCAAAATCGGCAGTGTATCAAATATTTGTTCTCCCCACTGTATATTGGCTTTAGATCGGCCATCAGTCACCCTGCTCTCTCAGATATCGGCATCAGCCATCAAAAAAACAATATCGGTCGACCACTACCTAGTACGCTAATGGGGAACAAATGCCCACTCCGCCATGCTGAAGGAATGAGTGCTAAGATTTAATTCAATGACTTCAACGGAACTGATCCGGATTTACAGTTCACTGTCCTAGTGATACTTACCAGCGGTCATCATGACTGTATTCCCTAGGGCTTGAAACCCTGGCTACATGGGGCAGCTTAGCTCAGGGCCTGGTATAAAAAATACCTTAAAGGGGATATGGCCAAGGATACTTACCAAGGAGGCTAACACTCCATATTACTATTCAGGCAGAGCTCTGGGGCAGAAGGCCTCAGCAGGAAGACTCTCTAAAGTGAGAGGAAGCCTAGCAAGACAGTTAACCAGGGAGGCTCCAAAAGAGAGCCTACCACCCAAACCATTGCCTCCATGGAGCTTTCAGAGGCTTCAGCATACAACCCTCTATAGTGAGGGGAAAGGGAGGGAGGCTAAACTACGGTATAGGCTAAAAGACAATCTCACCAAAGAGGCTCACAGACAGCCACACAACTTGGACATGTTATCTAGTGTAGAGCTAGTTGTAGTAGTAGTGGTCTCAGCATGACGACTCTCTAATTCGAGAGTAAACCTAACAACGCTTCCCTAGGGGTGTTTCCAACAGGGAGGCTCACAGAGAGCCATACAACCTGGCGCAGCCAACCCAGCCAAGCTCTAAGAACGGAGGCCTCATCAAGACGACTCTAAAACAAGAGGAGACCTAGCTACATTCTATGCTAAGGATTGCTTACCAAGGAGGCTCAAAGGAGCCTGACAACTCGATACTGCTGTCCAGGCGGAGCCCTGGGGGTGAAGGCCTCAGCATTATGACTCTCTAGAGCGAGTGAAACCCTAGCAACACTCGTTAACCAGGGAGGCTCAAAAAAGAGCCTACAACCCAGTCCACTGCCTAACCATCTGAGGGAAGGAACACAATAAACACTGCCAAACAACATCATAGGCGATGTAAGTGCATGATGGAAGCCTCTAACACACCCCACCTGACCTCAGTCAGAGTGGGCGGGAGGTATGGAGGAAAAGAAGGAAGGAGGCGGATATTATTTGGCATCTGCATCCCGAGAATGCTGGGCGCGTCTACTCTGGATTACTTCCCTCAAATCCTATTTTGTCTTCCTTGAGTCGCGGCTCCTCTGTGTTCTACTCCTCGAAGAAGGAGGAGGAGCGCGAGTGGCGACGCTCACCCACTGGCCCATTGGTCCAGGAGTGACATGTGCTCTCTTCAGCTCGTTAAAGACCACTCTGCCCCTAGAGGCTTGGGGTGAGAACCTGGACCACAGGTATTTAGGTCTTAAAGGGCCGCAGACCGTGCCTTCGCCTCTCTGAACTTGGACGCATAAAAATGCAAGTCAGTCAGCACATTGTTTCTCCCACACACAAAAATAAGTAAAATAAAATACTATAATACCAAAATACTATAATGTGATGTTTCGAGCAAATCAGCTCTCCATCAGACTCAATCATACAGAATGAGCTCCATGATGGTGGCACAGGTCAGTTAGATGAATATGTAAATATGTGCTGTGCGCTTTCCTCTCAATAACAAAATAAACACAACAAAACTGAGAAAACAGCAAGCATTTTTAAATAAAGCATAAGAAAAGCATCTGATTATCATAGCAACGTAGATATGTTTTTGCAAGAGGACTGCAATTCGGCACTAGTAAAGTCATGTCACATATATTTATAGCACTTTATACAATAGAATGCTTAAAACCAAGCAGCTTTACCGTATTAAACATGAAAAACGTCTGTCTCGTTTCATCAGAAGTACAACTTAATTTTTCTACAAAAAGCTGCTCTCTAGTCTGTTAATGTTTTCACTCAGGGGTCATGTCTGACCTCTACGGACTCAACAGAAGAAATGAACCAGAAACCATTTCCACGGTAAAGAAGGCGGAGCCTCTACGCACACCTACCTATTACATAATCGCCACAGACCAATGGTAGTACAAAGGTGTAAAGTTCTTCGATTTCGCTTGAAATATAGCGGGGCCTTTAAGGTGCTCCTTTGGAGCTAAGTATTTCTCAGTTTAAAGGCCCGTTCACAACAATGATATTGATAAAAAAAATATAACTATAACAATATCTATATTAGCATCCAGACCAACGGACAAAAACATGATGTTTATTAGAAGCACGAGTGTCGACGCTCAGGCTTTGGGCATGGACCTGGACTGGCGAGGTATATAGGTCTTAAAGGCCGCAGAATGCGCCTTGCCCTCTCTGAACTTCCTGACCACCGTCTCAATGGATGTGCCTAAAAGTTCAGGTGGCAAAACCTGTCCATCAAGGAGAAAGTTTATCTCTTTCTCCCCGATGTCTGCCAGGTTCACCCAGAGATGCCTCTCTGAGGCCCCATTGCCCTCATAGATCGGCCGATCGCAGCAGCAGTGCTCAAGGACACTAGATAGTTAGCCAGCATCTCTTCAACTGGTGGTATTGACTCATATCCATGCTCACGTATCCACACCACTCTCACATAATTCGCATGATGAAATGGATGAATACGGGCTGAATATGATCTTCCACAATCTTTCCACCTCAGCATGCACATCGGAAAGAAACGGAATGCTCACCAGTGCTGGGCGATTATGACTAGAAAGCTATTTCTCGTCTAACCGACTCGCATTTCTCATGCCCCTGAAGACTGAAAGAGGATATGTACTACAGGTGCCCTATTTATACTCTGGTTGCACCAGTAGCGATGTCATAGGCTGTCGCCAGCCAATGTTGTTTTCGTGTTTTGACACGTGCTTTAGAAACCGGTCATGCAGGAGGCATTCACCATTAGCGTCTTAAGACGCAGTGTGAGTTCCCTCATCAACTATTTCCCTTGATAAATGCAAAGGTAATTGGACAAGTCATTTGATTTTCTGTTTAAAATGAAGTTTATAATTAAAGACTGTGGTGTTATCTAAACTGACCTTTTCATTTATGCTTCACAAAATGAGGCTTTACAATGGCCCGAATGCACAGATCTGTAGCTACAGTATGGCAGAAGCAGTGCTTTGCATAATGGAAACAGATGTGTTGCAGATAGGATAGACAAACTATCATTCATACAGGATGCATAAAAATGCAAGACAAAGTCAGCACATTGTTTCTCCCACAGTAAATAAATAAATAAATAGATATATAAATAAATAAATAAAATACTATAATACCAAAATGCTATGATTTGATGTTTTGAGCAAATCAGCTATTCATCAGACTCAATCATACAGAATGAGCTCCATGGTGGTGGCACAGGTCGGTGAGGTCTGATGTGGAATTATGCAAGCTGGATTATGAAGGAAGGGATGCTGTTGCTTGGAAACAAATGCTGCAAAATAGTTAAATGAAAGGTTACATTACTCTTACTGGCTTCACTTAAGGTGACACATGATGTTTATTATAAGCGTTTGACGCAATAATGTTGTCTGATGCTTTAAATGCTCAAGCTCTTTAAAGTTGTGTTGATTGTGATTGTCTGGCTGCGTCCAGAATTGCATTGGTGTGGACTTCCCTATTCTCAAAGAATTAGAAAGAATATTAAAACTTAATAGTTATTGTTATAGTCATCCTCCTCACTGTGAATGGGTCTTGACTTCTGTTTGAGAGATACAAGTCTGATAAAAACAATAATGATAACAAGTCTGATGTTGTTTACAGACAAATATGGACAGCTATAGAACAAGAACGGTTGTTTCTTTGTTCTATCCATTTGCAGCCTAAGCACAAACAAATTCCTCACTATACCAGGGTCACTTTTATGTAGAGAAAGCAAGAATATGATGGAAGCTGAGAAAAGTATTCACTCTAGACTTTAAAAAGCAAATGCAGTTTTGTTCATAAATCTAGAATGTAGATATAAAATGAGGGAACAAAGAAAAGTCATTGTGAGTTAGCAACCAGTCACAGACTCCTTTAGTGTCAGAATGAAATGGCCTTCTGAAGGAAAGGTTTAAACTTTCTATGAAACCCAGTTTTAACCAATACTTCCAATGCCTAAATAATATAATCCTAAATATAAGTATACAGTGGTGGGTACTGCCAAACCTCCTCTTTTGTTCTACCCATTCACCTGTGAACGCATGGGGATGTTAAGGGTGCCGGTCTGATCAGCTAGGGGTTTGTTCATGCTGTGTCCTTTTTTTTGTCTGGATCACATGGCTGACACATGATGATTGTGTTGTCATGCCATGTGATATGTTGTCTATTGTTACTCTGCCCCTCTTGTTACCTCAATATGGCTCACACCTGTTTTAGGTCATTTGTCACCCTTTATGTTTCCCTTGTTTTCTGTCCTGTGCTAGACTGAACCTCTTTTGTTATCGTGATCTCTTAAGTGTTCTGGTTTTGGTTATTTCTTTATTTTGTTTGTTTTTTTCCCTGTTCTTCTAGCCTTGTTTTTCAGCTACCATCTGGCTAGTTTAGGGGTTTTTTTTTGTTTTTTGTTTTTTTTTCTCCCCTTTTATTTAACTCCCCTGTCTGCTTTGGCTACCTGATCCAGTCCTTCCTGTTGTTCCTGTGCTGTTCCATTTTGGATCTTCCCTGGCCACCTGCCACAAAAGGATTTCTTCTAGTGATGGGAAACCGAGGCTTTCTGAAGCGTTTGAGGCTTTCATCAAATTGTGTCGAAAAACGGTAGCCTAGAAATCTAGACGCACCCTAGCGGCAGCAACATTTCTTTTGCAGCCAGTGTAGTCTAGCAACTCTCCGTTGACTTTCGAGCTGGAAAAACCAAACTCTAGTCAGGCCAATCACATCGTGTATAGAGTAGGCGGAGTGGGCTTAACATAATGACGACAGAGTTGCGACAGTTCCCTGCTACTTGAAAACAAAGAATGGCTGCTGCTGGCAAACAGCGGTCTTTTGAATCGGCTTTGGCCACGACTCTGGAGGACTTGGAGTTAAGCTGTTCTTTGAGAAAAGAACAAAGAACGGCACTTAAGTCATTCTTAAAAAAGGAAGATGTGTTCGTAGTTTTGCCGACCAGATACGGCAAAAGTTTAATCTATCAACTAGCTCCGCTGGTGGGAAAACGCTCTGGTTGGTTGTAGCGCTATCCTATTGCGTGCAGAGGGAATTTGAAAGACAACCATTTATCCTGCCCCTCGGATTGAGCCGTGCCAATGGTGAGTTGCCAGACCTAACATCTTGATGTAGGTCTGGCTTGCCAGGCTAGAAAAACGGTTCATTACTCAAAGCTTTTAACACAATGCGCATTAGCGACATCTGGTGGTCAGACTAATTTTTTTTCCACCATATCTAACATTTACATTTACATTTATTCATTTAGCAGATGCTTTTATCCAAAGCGACTTACAAATGAGAACAATAGAAGCAGTTAAACTAACAGTAGGACAACAATATGCAAGTGCTATGACCCTTCTCAGTTTAATCTAACGCAGTACATGTTATTTTTTTTTTATTTTTTTTTTTTTAAATAATACAATAGAATAGAAGAGAAAGTGTTAGTATTACTGGATCAAGTGCTGTCGAAGAAGAAGCGTCTTCAGCCGTTTCTTGAAAGTGGCTATGGACTCAGCAGCTCTGGTTGAGTTAGGCAGATCATTCCACCAGCAGGGAACAGTCATGGTAAAGGTCAGAGAAAGAGATTTTGTGCCTCTTTGAGATGGCACCACAAGACGTCGTTTGCTTGCAGAGTGCAAGTTTCTGGGTGGCATATACAACTCAGTCTAAAGTAATGAGTTTAAGTAAAAGGGAGCAAAGCCAGTGGTTGTTCTGTAGGCAAACGTCAGTGACTTGAATTTGATGCAAGCGGCAACTGGCAACCAGTGCAATTTTGTGAGGAGAGGAGTGACATGTGCTCTCTTCAGCTCGTTAAAGACCACTCTGGCTGCAGCATTCTGGATCAGTTGCAGAGGTTTGACCATGCAAGCTGGAAGACCAGCCAGGAGAGCATTACAATAGTCCAGTCTGGGTAGAACTAGCGCTTGGACAAGGAGTTGTGTAGCATGCTCTGATAGGAAGTGCCTGATCCTCCTAATGTTGTACAAGGCAAATCTACATGACCGGGCAGTTCTAGCAGTGTGGTCTGTGAAGTTCACTTGATCATCAATTACCACTCCAAGGTTCCTGGCTGACCTTGATGGAGTTATGGATAACGAGCCTAGCTTAATGGTGAAGTTGTGATGAAGTGTTGGGTTGGCCGGGACCACAAGTAGCTCTGTCTTCACAAGGTTTAGTTGAAGATGGTGGTCCTTCATCCAGCCAGAAATGTCTGTCAGGCAGGCTGAGATACAATCAGCTACCGTCAGATCGTCAGGCTGGAATGAGAGGTAGAGTTGTGTGTCATAAGCGTAGCAGTGATTGGAAAAACCATGTTTCTGAATCACAGATCCTAGTGATGTCATGTAGATGGAGAAGAGAAGTGGTCCAAGCACTGAGCCCTGAGGCACTCCAGTAGCTAGATGTTGGGTCTTAGACACCACACCACACCCCTCCACGATACCCTAAAGGACCTACCTGAGAGGTAAGACTTGAACCATTGGATTTGGAAGCTGCTCTTGTCAGTCTCAGAGCTTCAATTACTGAGAGCAGGGCAGTCTCAGTTGAGTGTCCGCTTTTGAAACCAGACTGATTGTTGTCCAAGAGGTTGTTAAGGAAGGAAGAGATCTGGCTGAAAACAACTCGTTCAAGTGTTTTCGCAACGAATGGAAGAAGAGATACCGGTCTGTAATTTTCCAGATGTGCTGGATTTAGAGTGGGTTTCTTAAGCAGTGGGGTTACCCGAGCCTGCTTAAATGCTGTGGGAAAGGTACCAGTGTGAAGAGAGGTGTTTATGATGTGTGTGAGTGCGGGTACAACTGAGGATGAAATGGCTTGAAGTAGGTTAGTGGGAATAGGATCAAGCAGACAGGTGGTAGGGTGATTGAAAAGGAGGAGTATGGAGACTTCTGCCTCTGAAAGTAGAGAGAAGGAGGGTAGAATGTGTGTGTTAGCTGGTAAAATGTGTGTGTCAGTTTGTGGATTGGTAAATTGGCCGCTGATGGTGGTTGTTTTATTTATGAAGAATGTGGCAAAATCGTCAGCTGTTAGGGTTGATGAAGGAGGAGGAGGAGAAGGAGGGTTGAGAAGAGAGGAGAAGGTTTTGAAAAGCATGCAAGAGTCAGAAGAATTGCTAATTTTGTTGTGATAGTAAGTAATTTTAGCAGTAGAGATATTAGCAGAGAAGGAAGAGAGGAGGAATAGATAAAGACCAAGGTCAGTAGGATCTTTAGATTTGCGCCACTTCCTCTCTGCACCCCTGAGTTTAGAACGATGTTCACGAAGAACATCAGATAACCAGGGGGCAGAGGGTGTGGCGCGGGCTGGCCTGGAGGAAAGGGGGCAGAAGATGTCCAAGCAGGATGTTAAAGTGGAGAAAAGAGTATCAGTTGCACTGTTAGTATCTAGTGTTGAAAGCTGATCAGGTGGAGGAAGTGTGGATGAGACCAGAAAGGATAGGCGAGAGGGTGAGAGTGAGCGTAGGTTTCGCCGAAAGGTGACCTGTGGAGGAGTGTGTGTTGTGTTCTGAGGCAGGTTGAGGTTGAGTGTGAGGAGGAAGTAATCTGAGGTGTGCAGTGGAGTGACCAGTGTATGGTCAGTGGAGCAGTAGCGTGTGTAAAAAAGGTCCAATTTGTTACCTGATTTGTGAGTAGCCGCAGTAGATACTCTTTTGAGGTCAAATGAGGCAAGCAGAGTGTGGAAATCAGCAGCCTGAGGTTTTTCTAGGTGGATGTTGAAGTCTCCAAGAATTATGAGAGGAGTACCATACTCAGGGAAGGATGAGAGTAGCACATCAAGCTCCTCAAAGAAACTGCCAAGCTGACCTGGGTGGCGATATACAACTACAAAATGGATTTTAATAGGGCTAGTGATGGTAACTGAATATGGTTCAAATGAGCTGTTGTCACACAGAGGTGGTAAATGATCAAATTTCCAATCGTTTGAGATGAGCAGACCAGTACCTCCACCCCTACCAGTCAGACAAGGGGTGTGTGAGAAAGTGAAGTTAGTGGAGAGGGCAGCCGGTGTGGCAGTGTCCTTTGGTCTGATCCAGGTCTCAGTCAGGGCAAGTAGGCTGATACCTGAATGACTAGAAATAGATGTAATGAAATCAGTTTTGTTTACAGCGGACTGGCAATTCCAGAGACCAATAGGAAAAGAGAATATAGTACTAGAAGACACCGGAAAGGCACGGATTGGACTGCCTCTGAAGTGTGACATTTGATTTACGTATGTTAGTAATAGTAGGGATTTGAAAACACATAGTGTAAGAGAGCTCACAAACAGAAAGATCAGATGAAAAGTTGTGTAGAAGAGAAAAGAAACAACAAGAAAATTAAATAAACAACAATAAATTAATACTCAAATTTATACTATTAATACTAACAAATTAATACAAACAAATCACCACAGAGCAGAAAAAGCATATGACCAAACAAAGCTCTATATAAAGCGTCATATATAAAACAGTTATATCTTCTGATCTAATCTCGTCTAAATTACTTTGTGTCAATGAGATCACAACTCATGTCATGTGTAAGCCCGGTCAACGGATTCAAATTTTGATCAATAATATAAAATATACAAGTATGTGATCATAATTAATTGATGTGAGTAGTTAAAAAAATATTTTGGGTGTTCTCTTTTTTTACAGTTTTTTATAGGGAAGTATAGAGTTAAATCATTTAAAGGGCCCCTATTATGCTATTTTAAAGTTTCCTAATGTTGTTGTGGAGTCTCCTACAACATGTTTACATGCATCAAATGTGTTTTAATTAATTAATTAAATTAATTTCCTCATAATATACATTTGCATATCATCACATTTTCATTGATTCTCAAACGACTCGTGAGATGAATCAATCTCTCTAAATCCCTCCTTTGGCCTAACCGTGTACAGCGTGTCAAATACAAAAACGCCCATTGCCACAACGTCAGCTGTCCTGAGGCTTCCCTACACTGTAAACTAAACACAGTAACGAACAATGACGTTGATTTGACCATATCAATGTGAGCGAGAGTCCGATGATGAAACACTAATTCATTCAACCCGAACCTCCATCACAAGGACGACTCGAGCAGGACTCAGTGTTTCTCAGTGATACACTACTCAGTTTGAGGTACATTGAATGAGATGTTGCAACTGTAATTCCTCATCATCAGCATTAACAAGTGCATGTCCATCAACAAACCGATTATTTTACTTGTACTAATTTATTTACCGAGTATTTTTCTAATATATTGCGGTGAATACGTGGAAACTGTATCAATAACAGTGCATGTATACATTAGCCGAGCTCTAGAGTGAATGATCTGATGTAACATAAACGTTGGTAAAACAAATATTTCCTCAAAGTAGTGAGAGTGACAGACAATCTGCATTAATAGACACAGTTATAGGTAATAGTGGTCCACAACTGATTAGCAGAAGTATTTCAGTAAGACAGTGATAACGTGAGTTAGCCAGTTAGCAGGAGACCTACACAATATAAAACTCAAAACTACGTTTTTTGAACACCATCTTTCAAGAGTAAAAACGGTTTGCGAATCCTGCATTGAACTCCAAGATTTGAGAAGCAGTCATCAGTAAAATAAAGGGAACACATCAAAAGTTTAGGATTATACTGCTGTGATATCGTGGTAAAGATGAATTTTAACCACTAATTCTTCACATGCTCGTCCTTGGGCAGTGAATAAAAAACTGGCTTTACCTTCACATTATAGAGCACAGCGCCGTCTTCTCGACATGATGCTATCCACAGGAATCAGCTGTTGGTTTGAGGTTCAAGTTTTCCCTGGTGTCTGCGTGCAATAAGTGGGCGGGCAATATACTAATGTTTCGTCTTGACGTCACAACGAAACGGCTTATGACTCATTTGAAAAACGATTTATTTAATTGACTCAGAGTCGACTCTTACTTTTGAAAGACAATAACTTTATATACGGTGCACTTTCAGATTCAAAACTTTGCAGCATGTTTTCATTCACTTAGAGCTATGTTACACGAAAGGTCATTTTCAAAAATCCATAATAGGGGCCCTTTAACACTAGAACTCCCAAGGCGGTCATTTTGACCGTTTTTAAATTTTACAATGTAATAACTTTGTTAAAATAAAATAAATGTGGCTGTAGGACTCTGACTTTTCCTAAACATGTGTATATTTAGGGCCCAAGCCCTGAAAGGGCGAAGGCCCTATTGTTTCCGGAAGGATTATTTTTTTATTAGGGCCGAAGCCCTGAAAGGGCGAAGGCCCTATTGTTTTCGTTAGGATTATTAGGGCCCAAGCCCTGAAAGGGCGAAGGCCCTATTGTTTTCGTAAGGATTATTTATTAGGGCCCAAGCCCTGAAAGGGCGAAGGCCCTATTGTTTTCGTTAGGATTATTAGGGCCCAAGCCCTGAAAGGGCGAAGGCCCTATTGTTTTCGGTAGGATTATTTATTATTAGGGCCCAAGCCCTAAAAGGGCGAAGGCCCTATTGTTTCCGGTAGGATTATTAGGGCCCGAGCACCGATGGTGTGAGGACCCTCTTGGAATTGCTCTGTTTATTATTAGGGCCCAAGCCCTGAAAGGGCGAAGGCCCTATTGTTTTCGTTAGGATTATTAGGGCCCAAGCCCTGAAAGGGCGAAGGCCCTATTGTTTTCGGTAGGATTATTATTATTATTATTATTATTATTATTATTATTATTTTGTCAACCTTTCGGGCACTTTTGGGGCCCTTAACATGCTCGAAAACTCTTGAAATTTTGCACACAGGTCAGAACCCGCGGCCATCAGGGCCGGGCTGAAGCTGGTACCCGGGCGTGGCAGGGGGCCTCGACAGGAACGGGCCCTGGAACGGGATCCGAACACTTGTCCATAAATCAGACACGCTTGCATGTAATAATATGAAACTCGGTACACATATAGACCTCATCGGGCCGAACAACTTTCGTGCTCTAAGTTTTACGCCAGACCAACAGGAAGTCGGCTATTATAGGTTGTTTGGAAACGCATGCTGTGGAATTTGATGTACTCCTCCTAGGAAATTCCTCCATTCGCCTCCAAACTCGGTCGGCATGAAGTCAAGACATTGAGGATGCTAAATTGCGGACGGATTTTTGATATCTCGAACGGTTTGGCCGTGGCAAGGAAACGAATTTATGGCGAATAATTCAAACAGGAAGTGTGTTATAACTTCTTCATACATTAACTGATCTTGATGAAACTTCAGCAGTGTGTTAGTTGTAAGAGGCCGATCACATGGATGTGACATTTGTGAGTCAAAGTTATAGCGCCACCAACTGGAAACAGGAAGTGTGTCACTTTCAAAATGCTTTGAAATCACCCTCTTATTTTTACCCGATTTGCTTCAAACTTTATGTGTATAATGTAAACACACGGCAGATGTAGACCTGTGAAAGGATTATTGATATCTTAGATACTGTTGCCGTGGCAACGCATCAAACTTTAATATTCTTTTCGGATGCTTTTGAGACTCTTCACATGCTTGAAAATGCATGAAACTCGACAGACACATCACATTTATTATCCAGTAGACTTGTGCAAAGTTTCAGAAACGGGCGTGGTGAAATGGCTCAGTAGCGCCACCTTTAGTCAAAAGTGGGGGGGTTAGTTTTATCAACAGCAACAAAACTTGGTATGTGTATTGTTCTCATCAAGACGGACAACTTTCTAATTTACAGTAACTAGCTCGGACCAAGAGGAAGAGAGATATTTTGGTTTGAATGTGGATTTTCTGGAGAATTTTCTCTCCCTCTCTCTGTCTCTCTGTGTGTGTGAGGGGAGGGGGGGATTTGACTATTGCTTTTATATTGTTAATCAAGGTTTCAGGGGCTTTTGGGGTCCTTAACGTGCTCAAAAACTCTTGAAACTTTGCACACAAGTCAGAACCCCCTGGCATCAGGGCCGGGCTGAAGCTGGTACCCGGGCGTGGCAGGGGGGCTCAACAGCGCCCCCTTGAACTGGGTCTGAAAACTTGGTCCATAGATCAAACACGCTTGCATGAATTAATATGAAACTCGGTACACATATAGATCTCATCGGGCCGAACAACTTTTCCTTGGTCAAGTTTTACGCCAGCCCAACAGGAAGTCGGCTATTATGGGTTGTTTGGAAAACGCTTGCTGTGGAATGCGAAGTACTCCTCCTAGAGAATTCATCCAATCCCCACCAAACTCGGTGTGCATGAAGTCAAGTCATTGAGAATGCTAAATTGCGGAAGGATTTTTGATATCTCGAACGGTTTGGCCATGGCGAGGAAACGAATTTATGGCGAGAAAAGAGAAACACGAAGCGGTATAACTTCTGCATACATTAACTGATCTTGATGAAACTTCACCAGTGTGTTCGTGGTAAGAGGCCGATCAGATGGATGTAACTATTGTGAGTCAAAGTTATAGCACCACCAACTGGCAGCAGGAAGTGTGTCACTTTCAAAATGCCTTTGACAAAAGTGGGGGGGGTTAGTTGTATACAGTAACAAAAATCAGTACGTACATTGGTCTCATCGAGCCGGACAACTTTCTAATTTAAAGTAATTTGCTCCGACCAACAGGAAGTCAGATATTTAGGTCTGAATGTGGATTTTTGGGATATTTCAGACTCTGAGTTTTTAGCTACTCCTCCTAACTGGTTTATTTTTTTCACACCAAACGTTTTCAACACGATGAAAATACATTAAAGATGCTAAATTGTGAACGGATATTAAATATTTCAAACATTTTTGATATAGTGAGGGATTAAAGTAATGTACAAAAAGGAAACGCTAAAAGCCTCATCTTCTAAAAATGTAATTATACACCATTTATTTTTATATAAAAGTATACAAATATCACAACTAAACCCATTTTATTCTTTTTTTTTTTCAATTTAAGAATTACTTATACTTTTAAAAATAGCAATTGTACTCTTTAGTCCCATAAAAGTCAAGTCATACATAGGACTATACTGCCCTCTTGTGTTCAAAATCAGGTAGGCCTATTGTATCTATATAAAAATATACTAAGTATGTGACGGTGAGAATATTTTACCACCGGTTAATCAACGGGTTAATCAACGTTAATCAATGTTGTGGAATATTTTGAGTGTATCATAAAATCAGAATAAAGTAAGACAAGTAATATTTTCTGTCTTCTATATATATATATATATATATATATATATATATATATATATATATATATATATATATATATATATATATATGTGTGTGTATGTATATATATATATATATATATATATATATGTGTGTGTGTATATGTATGTATGTATGTATGTATATATATATATAAATATAGCTGCGAGCAGCGATGAAGGGCCAAAGCCGGCGGCACCGCCACCCCGGTGCCTTTAGGTAACTAAAGACACCGGGGTTGCGGTGCCACCGGCTTGGGCCCGTAATCGCTGCTCGCAGCTATATTTAGGGCCCAAGCCCTGAAAGGGCGAAGGCCCTATTGTTTCCGGTAGGATTATTAGGGCCCGAGCACCGATGGTGTGAGGACCCTCTTGGAATTGCTCTGTTTATTATTATTATTATTATTCTTCTCCGCATTGAATTGCATTTTTGAGGGCCTAAACATGCGCGAAAACTCACGAAACTTTGCACACGCGTCAGAACTGGCGAAAATTTACATCTGATATAGGTTTCAGAATTGGACGGGGCAAAATGGCTCGATAGCGCCACCTATAAAAGTTCAACGGAGTGCGCCTCCTGCAACGTTCCACGTACGTGCAGGAAAATTCGGTACATACGTGTAATGACCTAATACCTACAAAAAAGTCTCTTGGAGCATAGCCCTAAACACAACAGGAAGTCAGCCATTTTGAACTTCCTCTCAGATTTTTGTGCAGTTTTTGCCATTTTCAGGCCTCGTACTTTAACGAACTCCTCCTACAGTTTTAATCTGATCATCTTCAAATTTGGTGAGTGTAATCTTAAGGCCTTTGCGACGTTAAATTGCGAAGATCTTGAGTTTTCGTCGAAGGGCGGGTCCTCGGCGGCCTTACAAATTTCGATGTTTCGCCATGAAACAGGAAGTTGCTGTAACTCAGGCATGGAATGTCCAATCTCCCCCAAACTTCACACGTTTGATAAGAGTTCTGTCCTGAACACATGGCCATGCTCATATTCAGTTATAGTCATAGCGCCACCTGCTGGCAACAGGAAGTGACATGTTTAACACTGTTATGGACTCCTAATAACATATAAAAAAGTGCCAGCAAGTGCGAAACATGCTAACAACATACTAGAAGCATGCTAAAACATGCTAGCAAACTCTTAGCTAAGTGCTAAAGCATGCTATTATTGCAATTAAATAGGAATTTGCTGTAACTCAGGCATGGAATGTCCAATCTGCCCCAAACTTCACACTTTTGATAAGCGTTCTGTCCTGAACACATCTACATGATAATATTCAGTTATAGTAATAGCGCCACCTACTGGCAACAGGAAGTGTCATGTTTAACACGTTGATGCCATTCTAGCAACATGTTAAAAATGCCATTGAGGTCTAAACATGCTAGAAACATGTTAAAACATGCTAGCAATACTTAGCTAAGTGCTAAAGCATGCTAATTCAATGAAACAGGATGTTGTTGTTACTCAAGAAGGCAATGTCCAATATGCGCCAAACTTCACACTTTTAATAAACGTTCTGTCCTGAACACATGACCATGCTCATATTCAGTTACAGTCATAGTGCCACCTGCTGGCAACAGGAAGTGACATGTTAAACACTGTTGTGGACATATAAAAACATATAAAAAAAGTGCCAGCAAGTGCTAAACATGCTAACAACATACTAGAAACATGCTAAAACATGCTAGCAAACACTTAGCTAAGTGCTAAAGCATGCTATTGCTGCAATTAAATAGGAATTTGCTGTAACACAGGCATGGAATGTCCAATCTGCCCCAAACTTCACACGTTTGATAAGAGTCATGGCCTGAACACATCTACATGAGAATATTCAGTTATAGTAATAGCGCCACCTGCTGTCAACAGGAAGTGACATGTTTAACACTGTTGTGGTCTCCTAATAACATATATAAAAGAGCCAGCAAGTGCTAAACAGGTTAGCAACATACTAGAAACATGCTAGCAAACACTTAGCTAAGTGATAAAGCATGCTATTACTGCAATTAAATAGGAATTTGCTGTAACTCAGGCATGGAACGTCCAATCTGCCCCAAACTTCACATGTTTGATAAGAATCATGGCCTGAACGCATGCCTATGCTCAAATTCAGTTATAGTAATAGCGCCACCTACTGGCAACAGGAAGTGACATGTTTAACACGTTGATGCCGTTCTAGCAACATGTTAAAAATGCCATTGAGTTCTAAACATGCTAGAAACATATTAAAACATGCTAGCAATACTTAGCTAAGTGCTAAAGCATGCTAATTCAATGAAACAGGACTTTGTTGTTACTCAAGAAGGCAATGTACAATCTACCCCAAACGTCACACGTTTGATAAGAGTTATCTCTTGAACACATGTCCATGCTCATATTTAGTTATAGTCATAGCGCCACCTGCTGGCAACAGGAAGTGACGTTTAACACTGTTCTTGACTCCTAATCACATATAAAAAAATGCCAGTAGGTGCTAAACATCCTACCAACATACTAGAGACATGCTAAAACATAATAGCAAACACTTAGCTAAGTGCTAAAGAATGATATTACTGCAATTAAATATGAATTTGCTGTAACTCAGGCATGGAATGTCCAATCTGCCCCAAACTTCACACTTTTGATAAGCGTTCTGTCCTGAACACATGACCATGCTTATATTCAGTTACAGTCATAGCGCCACCTGCTGGCAACAGGAAGTGACATGTTTAACACTGTTGTGGACTCCTAATAACATATAAAAAAGTGCCAGCAAGTGTTAAACATGCTAACAACATACTAGAGACATGCTAAAACATAATAGCAAACACTTAGCTAAGTGCTAAAGAATGATATTACTGCAATTAAATATGAATTTGCTGTAACTCAGGCATGGAATGTCCAATCTGCCCCAAACTTCACACTTTTGATAAGCGTTCTGTCCTGAACACATGATCATGCTTACAGTCATAGCGCCACCTGCTGGCAGCAGGAAGTGACATGTTTAACACTGTTAGGGACTCCTAATAACATATAAAAAAGTGCCAGCAAGTGCTAAACATGCTAACAACATACTAGAAACATGCTAAAACATGCTAGCAAACTCTTAGCTAAGTGCTAAAGCATGCTATTATTGCAATTAAATAGGAATTTGCTGTAATTCAGGCATGGAATGTCCAATCTGCCCCAAACTTCACACATTTGATAAGAATCATGGCCTGAACACATGTCTATGCTCAAATTCAGTTATAGTAATAGCGCCACCTACTGGCAACAGGAAGTGACATGTTTAACACTTTTATGCCGTTCTAGCAACATGTTAAAAATGCCATTGAGTTCTAAACATGCTAGAAACATGTTAAAACATGCTAACAATGCTTAGCTAAGTGCTAAAGAATGTTAATTCAATGAAACATGACTTTGTTGTTACTCAAGAAGGCAATGTCCAATTTGCACCAAACTTCACACGTTTGATAAGAGTTCTGTCCTGAACACACATCCATGCTCATATTCAGTTATAGCCATAACGCCACCTACTGGCAACAGAAACTGACATGGTTAACACCGTAATGCAGTACTAACCACATAATTATTGTGTACTAAGCATGCTAGAAACAGACTAAACATGCTAGCAACACTTAGCTGAGTCATGAAGCATGCCATTATCACCATTATACAAAACATTTTGTAACTGACTTTGACATACTCTTACTATATATACCTCCTTAAATGTACATTTCCCAACCATGCTCTGTCTTCCTAAAGCCACCGAGTGTTGATGGCACGGGTGCGAGGGCCCTTTCATCGCTGCTTGCAGCTTTAATTAGGGCCCGAGCACCGATGGTGTGAGGACCCTCTTGGAATTGCTCTGTTTATTATTAGGGCCCGAGCACCGATGGTGAGAGGACCCTATTGTTTTTGCTCCGTTTATTATTATTCTTCTTCTCCAAAGTGAATCGCTTTTTAGAGGGCCTAAACATGCTCGAAAACTCATGAAACTTTGCACACGCTTCAGAAGTGGTGAAAATTTACGTGTGATATGGTTTTCAGAATTGGGGGGGGCAAATTCGGTAAATTATTGCCCCCACATTTTGCCCCGGCTCCTGGTTTCACGTACAGGTATGAAATTTGGTACATACATGTAATGACCCAATACCTACAGAAAAGTCTCTTGGAGCATAGCCCTAAACACAACAGGAAGTGAGCTATTTTGAACTTCCTCCTGGATTTTGGGCATTTTTCGTAATTTCCTGATGTTGTACTTTAACGAACTCCTCCTACAGATTTGATCCGATACTCTTCAAATTTGGTGAGTGTAATCTTAAGGCCTTTGTGACGTTAAATTGCGAAGATCTAGAGTTTTCGTCGAAGGGTGTGCCCTCGGCGGCCTGACAAACATCTATCTATAAATTACAGGAACGTCTGTCTGTCTGTCTGTCTGTGTGTGTGTGTGTCTGTTCCTCGCATATCTCTCGAACCGTTAGTCCGATTGATTTCAAACTCGACAGGTGTCTCGCCACGGGCACGAGTAAGTGCAGTGCCAAGTTTGACATTGTTTGGATGAGAAATGCAAAAGATATCGTTAAATATATCATTTTTAGAAGGTTGTGGTTTAAAAATAAACATTCTGACATTAGAGAGTTGTATCGGTCAAAGAAGCCCCAAGAAGGCTGTGGTTTAAAAATAAACATTCTGACATAAACACTCAGTCAGCTACACTGTTTACTTCTGAATATTATAGTTTGGTTCCCGAACGTGATAAATCCATCTATCTATAAATTACAGAAACGTCCGTCTGTCTGTCTGTGTGTTATTCGCATATCTCTCGAATGTGAGATAACCACTAAATGTGTGAAAACCACTATTTTCTGTTTCAAACTTTCACATAGAATCTTTAGGTTATAACAACATTGAAAATCAAAATCTGGATTTGAATTTTTTAAGATTTATTATAAAAACGGATTATTTTTTCCCAAAAATGCAATAAATTCATGACTTTTTTTTTTTTTTTCAAAATGCTATTAATCCATTGAATCAATATAAAGTTATTTTTGATCATATTGCCATCGCAAGAAATATCTCCTGAACTTTTTTGACGGCGATCAGCTCACAAAAACTGATTTTGCACGGGCACTTTGCACTGCTCCCTGAATCGAGGTGCTTATTCATTTGTGGATGTAAACTGAATCTGTATGTCAGCTATGCTGTTAGTGTTTACTTCTGAATATTATATTTCATTCTGGTGCGCTTAACGTTGTCGCTACTGTGTAATAATAGCCTATGCTATTCACCAACTAAACATATCCTATTCAATGCGTTCACAGTCTCTTTCACGGGCATCATTTGTAGTTGCCTATTCACAAACTGTTTGCTCAAGCATAGCGTTTTCTCGGAGTTCACTGTGTGCTTTTTACCATGCACAAATAAAAATGTCACTGAACTTTTGCTGTGTAATTGTAACAATGAGCACACACCAAACCAACAATTACTAAAAACACACACAAAAACTGATTTTGCACGGGCATTTTTTGCACTAGTTCACCCAATTTCGGCCTTTTGGTGATATATGCATGATCAGATAAGTTCAATATTAATGTTGCTTGCAGTTCTGATGTTGCTAGGCAACCACAGACAGCCTGCAGTAACTCAGGCATACAATTTTCAATCTGCCACAAACTTCACATGTTTGATAAGACTCCTGTCCTGAACACATGCCAATGCTCATTATGATTATAGCAATAGCACCACCTGCTGGTAGCAGGAAGTGTGGCAAATACAAAACGTGCTCGAAAAATCATGAAACTTTGCACACGCTTCAGAAGTGGTGACAATTTACGTGTGATGTGGTTTTAAAAATTGGGTGGGGCAAAATGGCTTACTTATTGCCCCTACATTTTGCCCCGGCTCGACGTTTCACGTACAGGTATGAAATTTGGTACACACATGTAAAGACCCAATACCTACAAAAAAGTCTCTTGGAGCATAGCCCTAAACACAACAGGAAGTCAGTTATTTTGAACTTCCTGTCAGATTTTGGGCAGTTTTTGCCATTTCCTGATGTTGTACTTTAACAAACTCCTCCTACAGTTTTGATCTGATCCTCTTCAAATTTGGTGAGTGTAATCTTAAGGCCTTTCCTAAAGGTGCCGGGTGGCGGTGGCAGGGGTGCGAGGGCCCTTTTCATCGCTGCTTGCAGCTTTAATTATTAGGGCCCGAGCACCGATGGTGAGAGGACCCTATTGTTTTTGCTCCGTTTATTATTATTATTCTTCTCCAAAGTGAATCGCTTTTTAGAGGGCCTAAACATGCTCGAAAACTCATGAAACTTTGCACACGCTTCAGAAGTGGTGAAAATTTACGTGTGATATGGTTTTCAGAATTGGGGGGGGGCAATTCGGTAAATTATTGCCCCCACATTTTGCCCCGGCTCCTGGTTTCACGTACAGGTATGAAATTTGGTACATACATGTAATGACCCAATACCTACAGAAAAGTCTCTTGGAGCATAGCCCTAAACACAACAGGAAGTGAGCTATTTTGAACTTCCTCCTGGATTTTGGGCATTTTTCGTAATTTCCTGATGTTGTACTTTAACGAACTCCTCCTACAGATTTGATCTGATCCTCTTCAAATTTGGTGAGTGTAATCTTAAGGCCTTTGTGACGTTAAATTGCGAAGATCTAGAGTTTTCGTCGAAGGGTGTGCCCTCGGCGGCCTGACAAACGTTCACCCAATTTCGGCCTTCTGGTGATATATGCATGATCAGATAAGTTCAATATTAATGTTGCTTGCAGTTCCGATGTTGCTAGGCAACCACAGACAGCCTGCAGTAACTCAGCCATACAATTTCCAATCTGTCCCAAACTTCACATGTTTGATAAGAGTCCTGTCCTGAACACATGACCATGCTCATATTTGGTTATAGCAATAGCGCCACCTGCTGGTAGCAGGAAGTGTGGCAAATACAAAACATGCTCGAAAAATCATGAAACTTTGCACACGCTTCAGAAGTGGTGAAAATTTACGTGTGATGTGGTTTTCAGAATTGGGGGGGGCAAAATGGCTTACTTATTGCCCCTACATTTTGCCCCGGCTCGACGTTTCACGTACAGGTATGAAATTTGGTACATACATGTAAAGACCCAATTCCTACAAAAAAGTCTCTTGGAGCGTAGCCCTAAACACAACAGGAAGTGAGCTATTTTGAACTTCCTCTCAGATTTTGGGCAGTTTTTGCCATTTCCTGATGTTGTACTTTAACAAACTCCTCCTACAGTTTTGATCTGATCCTCTTCAAATTTGGTGAGTGTAATCTTAAGGCATTTCCTAAAGGCGCCGGGTGGCGGTGGCAGGGGTGCGAGGGCCCTTTCCATCGCTGCTTGCAGCTTTAATTATTATTATTATTCTTCTCCGCATTGAATTGCATTTTTGAGGGCCTAAACATGCGCGAAAACTCACGAAACTTTGCACACGCGTCAGAACTGGCGAAAATTTACATCTGATATAGGTTTCAGAATTGGACGGGGCAAAATGGCTCGATAGCGCCACCTATAAAAGTTCAACGGAGTGCGCCTCCTGCAACGTTCCACGTACGTGCACGAAATTCGGTACATACGTGTAATGACCTAATACCTACAAAAAAGTCTCTTGGAGCATAGCCCTAAACACAACAGGAAGTCAGCCATTTTGAACTTCCTCTCAGATTTTTGTGCAGTTTTTGCCATTTTCAGGCCTCGTACTTTAACGAACTCCTCCTACAGTTTTAATCTGATCATCTTCAAATTTGGTGAGTGTAATCTTAAGGCCTTTGCGACGTTAAATTGCGAAGATCTTGAGTTTTCGTCGAAGGGCGGGTCCTCGGCGGCCTTACAAATTTCGATGTTTCGCCATGAAACAGGAAGTTGCTGTAACTCAGGCATGGAATGTCCAATCTCCCCCAAACTTCACACGTTTGATAAGAGTTCTGTCCTGAACACATGGCCATGCTCATATTCAGTTATAGTCATAGCGCCACCTGCTGGCAACAGGAAGTGACATGTTTAACACTGTTATGGACTCCTAATAACATATAAAAAAGTGCCAGCAAGTGCGAAACATGCTAACAACATACTAGAAGCATGCTAAAACATGCTAGCAAACTCTTAGCTAAGTGCTAAAGCATGCTATTATTGCAATTAAATAGGAATTTGCTGTAACTCAGGCATGGAATGTCCAATCTGCCCCAAACTTCACACTTTTGATAAGCGTTCTGTCCTGAACACATCTACATGATAATATTCAGTTATAGTAATAGCGCCACCTACTGGCAACAGGAAGTGTCATGTTTAACACGTTGATGCCATTCTAGCAACATGTTAAAAATGCCATTGAGGTCTAAACATGCTAGAAACATGTTAAAACATGCTAGCAATACTTAGCTAAGTGCTAAAGCATGCTAATTCAATGAAACAGGATGTTGTTGTTACTCAAGAAGGCAATGTCCAATATGCGCCAAACTTCACACTTTTAATAAACGTTCTGTCCTGAACACATGACCATGCTCATATTCAGTTACAGTCATAGTGCCACCTGCTGGCAACAGGAAGTGACATGTTAAACACTGTTGTGGACATATAAAAACATATAAAAAAAGTGCCAGCAAGTGCTAAACATGCTAACAACATACTAGAAACATGCTAAAACATGCTAGCAAACACTTAGCTAAGTGCTAAAGCATGCTATTGCTGCAATTAAATAGGAATTTGCTGTAACACAGGCATGGAATGTCCAATCTGCCCCAAACTTCACACGTTTGATAAGAGTCATGGCCTGAACACATCTACATGAGAATATTCAGTTATAGTAATAGCGCCACCTGCTGTCAACAGGAAGTGACATGTTTAACACTGTTGTGGTCTCCTAATAACATATATAAAAGAGCCAGCAAGTGCTAAACAGGTTAGCAACATACTAGAAACATGCTAGCAAACACTTAGCTAAGTGATAAAGCATGCTATTACTGCAATTAAATAGGAATTTGCTGTAACTCAGGCATGGAACGTCCAATCTGCCCCAAACTTCACATGTTTGATAAGAATCATGGCCTGAACGCATGCCTATGCTCAAATTCAGTTATAGTAATAGCGCCACCTACTGGCAACAGGAAGTGACATGTTTAACACGTTGATGCCGTTCTAGCAACATGTTAAAAATGCCATTGAGTTCTAAACATGCTAGAAACATATTAAAACATGCTAGCAATACTTAGCTAAGTGCTAAAGCATGCTAATTCAATGAAACAGGACTTTGTTGTTACTCAAGAAGGCAATGTACAATCTACCCCAAACGTCACACGTTTGATAAGAGTTATCTCTTGAACACATGTCCATGCTCATATTTAGTTATAGTCATAGCGCCACCTGCTGGCAACAGGAAGTGACGTTTAACACTGTTCTTGACTCCTAATAACATATAAAAAAATGCCAGTAGGTGCTAAACATCCTACCAACATACTAGAGACATGCTAAAACATAATAGCAAACACTTAGCTAAGTGCTAAAGAATGATATTACTGCAATTAAATATGAATTTGCTGTAACTCAGGCATGGAATGTCCAATCTGCCCCAAACTTCACACTTTTGATAAGCGTTCTGTCCTGAACACATGACCATGCTTATATTCAGTTACAGTCATAGCGCCACCTGCTGGCAACAGGAAGTGACATGTTTAACACTGTTGTGGACTCCTAATAACATATAAAAAAGTGCCAGCAAGTGTTAAACATGCTAACAACATACTAGAAACATGCTAAAACATGCTAGCAAACTCTTAGCCAAGTGCTAAAGCATGCTATTATTGCAATTAAATAGGAATTTGCTGTAACTCAGGCATGGAATGTCCAATCTGCCCCAAACTTCACACTTTTGATAAGAGTCATGGCCTGAACACATCTACATGAGAATGTTCAGTTATAGTAATAGCGCCACCAACTGGCAACAGGAAGTGACATGTTTAACACGTTGATGCCGTTCTAGCAACATGTTAAAACATGCTAACAATGCTTAGCTAAGTTCTAAAGAATGCTAATTCAATGAAACATGACTTTGTTGTTACTCAAGAAGGCAATGTCCAATTTGCACCAAACTTCACATGTTTGATAAGAGTTCTGTCCTGAACACACATCCATGCTCATATTCAGTTATAGTCATAACGCCACCTACTGGCAACAGAAACTGACATGGTTAACACAGTAATGCAGTACTAACCACATAATTATTGTGTACTAAGCATGCTAGAAACAGACTGAACATGCTAGCAACACTTAGCTGAGTCATGAAGCATGCTATTATCACCATTATACAAAACATTTTGTAACTGACTTTGACATACTCTTACTATATATACCTCCTTAAATGTACATTTCCCAACCATGCTCTGCCTTCCTAAAGCCACCGAGTGTTGATGGCACGGGTGCGAGGGCCCTTTCATCGCTGCTTGCAGCTTTAATTTATTATTATTATTATTATTATTATTATTATTATTATTCTTATTTTTCTGTCAACCTTTCGGGCACTTTTGGGGCCTTTAACATGCTCGAAAACTCTTGAAATTTTGCACACAGGTCAGAACCTGCGGCCATCAGGGCCGGGCTGAAGCTGGTACCCGGGCGTGGCAGGGGGCTCAACAGCGCCCCCTTGAACGGGGTCCGAAAACTTGGTCCATAAATCAGACACGCTTGCATGTAATAATATGAAACTCAATACACATATAGATCTCATCGGGCCAAACAACTTTCGTACTTTTACTTTTTACGCCAGCCCAACAGGAAGTCGGCTATTATGGGTTGTTTGGAAACGCATGCTGTGGAATTTAATGTACTCCTCCTAGGGAACTCATCCATTCGCCTCCAAACTCAGTCAGCATGAAGTCAAGACATTGAGGATGCTAAATTGCGGACGGATTTTTGATATCTCGAACGGTTTGGCCGTGGCGAGGACACGAATTTATGGCGAATAATGGAAACAGGAAGTGTGTTATAACTTCTGCATACATTAACTGATCTTGATTCAACTTCAGCAGTGTGTTCGTTGTAAGAGGCCGATCACATGGATGTGACTATTGTGAGTCAAAGTTATAGCGCCACCAACTGGCAGCAGGAAGTGTGTCCCTTTCAAAATGCTTTGAAATCACCCTCTTATTTTTACCCGATTTGCTTCAAACTTTATGTGTATAATGTAGACACACGGCAGATGTAGACCTGTGAAAGGTTTATTGATATCTTAAATACTGTTGCCGTGGCAACGCATCAAACTTTAATATTCTTTTCAGATGCTTTTGAGACTCTTAACATACTTGAAATTGGATGAAACTCGACAGACACATCACATTTATTATCCAGTAGACATGTGCAAAGTTTCAGAAACGGGCGTGGTGAGGGGCTCAGTAGCGCCACCTTTAGTCAAAAATGGGAGCTTAGTTTTAAGTAGAGTCACAAAAATCGTTATGTATATTGTTCTCATCAAGCCGGACAACTTTCTAATTTATAGTCATAAGCTGTGACCAACAGGAAGTGAGATATTTTGGTTTGAATGTGATTTTTTGGAGAATTCTCTCCCTCTCTCTCTCTGCCTCTGCGTCTCTGTGTGTGTGAGGGGTGGGGGGATTTGTCTTTTGAGTGAGATTTGTTTAAAATTCCTGTTTTTCAAGGTTTCAGGGGCTTTTGGGGCCTTTAACGTGCTCGAAAACTCTTGAAACTTTGCACACAGGTCAGAACCCGCGGCCATCAGGGCCGGGCTGAAGCTGGTATCCGGGCGTGGCAGGGGGGCTCAACAGCGCCCCCTGGAACGGGATCCGAACACTTGTCCATAAATCAAACACACTTGCATGTAATGATATGAAACTCGGTACACATATAGATCTCATCGGGCCGAACAACTTTCGTGCTCTAAATTTTATGCCAGCCCAACAGGAAGTCGGCAATTATGGGTTGTTTGGAGAACGCTTGCTGTGGAATTTGAAACACTTCTCCTAGAGAATTAATTAAATCGCCACCAAACTCGGTGTGCATGAAGTCAAGACATTGAGGATGCTAAATTGCGGACGGATTTTTGATATCTCAAACGGTTTGGCCGTGGCGAGGACACGAATTTATGTCGAGAAAAGAGAAACACGAAGTGTTATAACTTCTGCACACATTAACTGATCTTGATGAAACTTCAGCAGTGTGTTCGTGGTAAGAGGCCGATCAGATGGATGTGACTATTGTGAGTCAAAGTTATAGCGCCACCAACTGGCAGCAGGAAGTGTGTCACTTTCAAAATGTTTTTGACAAAAGTGGGGGGGTTAGTTTTACCCACAATTACAAAAATCAGTACGTATATTGGTCTCATCGAGCCGGACAACTTTCTAATTGACAGTTATTAGCTACGACCAACAGGGTGTCAGATATTTTGGTCTGAATATGGATTTTTTGTTAAATCAGCCTCTGAGTTTTTAGTTACTCCTCCTAAAAGGTTTATTTTGTTCCCACCAAACTTTTTCAACATGATAAAAATATATTAATGATGCTAAATTGTAAACGGATATTGAATATCTCAAACGGTTTTGCTATGGCGAGGGATTAAATTAATGTCAAAAAGGAAGCAGGAAACATCTCATAACTTCTAAAAATGTAATTATACACCATTTATTTTTATATAAAATTATACAAATATTAGAACTAAACCTATTTTATTCT
Organism: Squalius cephalus; assembly: GCF_949319135.1. NCBI lineage: Eukaryota > Metazoa > Chordata > Actinopteri > Cypriniformes > Leuciscidae > Squalius > Squalius cephalus. The sequence continues at coordinate 37,272,242 of NC_137123.1, read as the reverse complement.
GTTTTTGCAATTCAAGAAGTATGAAAAAGTTAAAAACAGGCTATTTAGTGCTATTTGGTTCAACAAAAAAGCAAACATAGGGCTATACTGCCCTCTTGTGTCCAAAAGGATATCAAACTAGTATATAAAACGTTTTACTAGGTAGGCCTATTGTATTTAAATATAAATTTATTAGGTATATGACTGTGAGGATATTTTCCCATCGGTTAATCGACGTGTGACACGAGCGGGTGCTTTTAAATCGCTAATATAAAAGTGAAAGTAAAAAACGGACGTCCGCACGGACATTGATAATGGTGCACGTTGGAAAAAATGATACTTTTAAACATAACACTAAACCGCCATTAGGTGTCGCCAGGCGACCGTCTTAATGAGCGAGTCATTGATTCATACGTTCAAACGATTCGTTCCAATGACTGAGTCATTCATGATTGAGACAGATGTTTATGGATTGACCATTGAATCTTTAAGTCAACCGATTCGTTTCAAAATGCTGAATCATTCAGTAATGAGAAAACAAGTTGCTGTGAGATGCGCAATGGTTCTGCTGTGATCTTTGTTTAACTATTTTTGCTGCTGAAACAGAACAAAAACAGTCAATATTGCATCTAAAATGTAAGTGACTTAATTGTAACTGTTTATTAACCTGTTGTATGAAATCAATGTCACAGTTTCAATCGTGATTGTATTCAGGAAATAGTTGCCTACTCGTCAAGTGAGGTTGCTTAACTCTATCATATGTTATAAAATATATAAAAACTCCATATTTGTAATTTTTATAGTCAGTATGTTGTTAACTGGTTTGCTTTTTTGTGTGCTGCGCTCATTTGTTTACAATTCTCCTGGAGAAGCAGCATGAGCCTCAGCAGTGCAACCTTGTTACCATTGATCAGTAATACATTCCTTTTTAACTGCTGATTGCAACTTAAAATGAATGTAATGAAATTAGAATAATCTCTCGTTTTAGTGACTCCCAAGTTATTTTTTTGTTATTGACATTCTAATCAGGCTATACTCTGGTCGGGCAAGTAAAATTCTCTTTCAGGTAGGCCTATTGTATTTATATATAAATATATTAGGGATGTGACTGTGATAAAATTTTCCCACCGGTTAATCGACGTGTGACACCGCTGAGGGCTTTTAAATCGCTAACTATAGTATACTATATACTAGTAAAATACAGACGTCCGCACAGACATTGATAATGGTGCGGAGTAGAGCGAGCATTTTCAATGTATTCCTATGGATGTAGGAATTAACTAAAACATTTTATTTATGTTTTTGTGTCCACTGTTCAACCGCAACCGCGTCACACACACACACACATTCCAGAATTGCAATCTTGACATCGCAGCCTGTTCATTATAGCCCTAATACAATATAATAATAAAAATAGTCAACCTAACATAAACGAATTACACTGCTCTGTTTAAATAGTCAGTAGTACAATTTGTACCACTGTGATGTTTCCAAGCACATTTTTGCGCGTGTGAAGAGGATGATTTTTTCCATCGATATTGGAACACGAGTGAAGTACTAAGCCTATAATAAAGAATAGTTTAGCATCCAAATACATCGCAAATATTGAAACATTTTGATTCTAATGAGAGGGTTACGTGAGACCAACACTGCTTACTTTCGTTTTTATTTTTACATTAAATTTAAAGGATTTGTTGTGGAATATTTTGAGTGTATCATAAAATCAGAATAAGGTAAGACAAGTAATATTTTCTGTCTTATATATATATATATATATATATATATATATATATATATATATATATATATATATATATATATATATATATATGTGTGTGTGTGTGTGTGTATATATATATATATAAATATAGCTGCGAGCAGCGATGGAGGGCCAAAGCCGGCGGCACCGCCATCCCCGGTGCCTTTAGGTAACTAAAGGCTCCGGGGTTGCGGTGCCACCGGCTTGGGCCCGTAATCGCTGCTCGCAGCTATATTTAGGGCCCAAGCCCTGAAAGGGCGAAGGCCCTATTGTTTCCGGTAGGATTATTAGGGCCCAAGCCCTGAAAGGGCGAAGGCCCTATTGTTTCCGTAAGGATTATTTTTTTTTTTTTTCTTCATTATTTTTTTTTTTGCCTTTTTGACACTTTTGGGGCCCTTAACATGCTCAAAAACTCTTGAAATTTTGCACACACGTCAGAACCCGCGGCCATCAGGGCCGGGCTGAAGCTGGTACCGGGGCGTGGCAGGGGGGCTCGACGGCGCCCCCTGGAATGGGGTCCGAAAACTTGGTCCATAAATCAAACACGCTTGCGTGTAATAATATGAAACTCAGTACACATATAGATCTCATCGGGCCGAACAACTTTCGTGCTCTAAGTTTTACAAAAGCCCAACAGGAAGTCGGTTATTATACGTTGTTTGGAAAACGCATACAATGGAATGTGAAATACTCCTCCTAGGGATTTCATCCGATCGACACCAAACTCGGTGAGAATAAAGTCAAGACATTGAGGATGAATTCTTGCGAACAGATTTTTGATATCTCGAACGGTTTGGCCGTGGCGAGGAAACTAATTTATGGCGAATAATGGGACACAGGAAGTGTGTTATAACTTCTGCATACATTAACTGATCTTGATGAAACTTCAGCAGTGTATTCGTTGTAAGAGGCCGATCACATGGATGTGACTATTGTGAGTCAAAGTTATAGCGCCACCAACTGGCAGCAGGAAGTGTGTCACTTTCAAAATGCTTTGAAGTCACCCTCTTACTTTTACCCGATTTGCTTCAAACTTTATGTGTATAATGTAAACACACGGCAGATGTAGACCTGTGAAAGGATTATTGATATCTTAGATACTGTTGCCGTGGCAACGCATCAAATTTTAATGTTCTTTTCGGATGCGTTTGAGACTCTTAGCATGCTTGAAATTGGATGAAACTCGACAGACACATAACACTTATTAGCCAGTAGACATGTGAAAAGTTTCAGAAACGGGCGTGGCAGGGGGGCTCAACAGCGCCCTCTTGAACAGGGTCTGAAAACTTGGTCCATATATCAAACACGCTTGCATGAATTAATATGAAACTCGGTACACATATAGATTTCATCGGGCTGAACAACTTTCCCTCTGTCAAGTTTCACGCCAGCCCAACAGGAAGTCGGCTATTATGGGTTGTTTGGAAAACGCTTGCTGTGGAATGTGATGTACTCCTCCTAGAGAATTCATTCAATCACCTCCAAACTCAGTGAGCATGAAGTCAAGACATTGAGAATGCTAAATTGCGGACGGATTTTTGATATCTCGAACGGTTTGGCCGTGGCGAGGAAACAAATTTATGGCGAGAAAAGAGAGGAGACGAAGTGTTATAACTTCTGCATACATTAACTGATCTTTATGAAACTTTAGCAGTGTGTTCGTGGTAAGAGGCAGATCAGATGGATGTAACTATCGTGAGTCAAAGTTATAGCGCCACCAACTGGCAGCAGGAAGTGTGTCACTTTCAACATGCGTTTGACAAAAGTGGGTGGGTTAGTTTTACCAACAGTTACAAAAATCAGTATATATATTGGTCTCACCGAGCCGGACAACTTTCTAATTTACAGTTATTAGCTCAGAGCAAAAGGAAGTCAGATATTTTGGTTTGAATGTGGATTTTTTGGATATTTCAGACTCTGAGTTTTTAGCTACTCTTCCTAACTGGTTTATTTTATTCACACCAAACTTTTTCAAAATGATAAAGATACATTAAAGATGCTAAATTGTGAACGGATATTAAACATCTCAAACGGTTTTGCTATAGTGAGGGACTAAAGTAAAGTAACACTTAAAGCCTCATCTTCTAAAAATATAATTAAACACCATTTATTTCTATATAAAAGTATAAAAATATCACAACTAAACCCATTTTATTCTTTTTTTTTTCAATTTAATAAATATTTATAAGTTTAAAAATAGTAATTGTACTATTTAGTCCCATAAAAGTCAAGTCATACATAGGGCTATACTGCCCTCTTATGTTCAAAATCAGGTAGGCCTATTGTATCTACTTAAAAATATACTAGGTATGTGACGGTGAGAATATTTTACCACCGGTTAATCGACGTGTGACACCGCTGGGGGCTTTTGAATCGCCAACTTAAAAACGAAAGTAAAATATGTTCGTCCACACTGACATTGATAGTGGTTGAGCGAGCGTTTCAAATTAATTCCTATGGAAGTAGGAATTAACTGAAAAACGTTCACTCTGTTCTGCTCGTTCCTCGCCGTGGATGCGCACCGTTATGAATGCCCGTGCAGCCATGAGCATTTTAGTTTCATTTTAAAATTAGCGCCTTTCGGGGGTTGATTGCTTGAAATTATTTTACAAAAGCACAATGTTGTGTTTTATTGCGACTGTACACAAATATAAGTTAACACTTTGCAGTTTGAATGTCGTCCTGTATAATGACGGAGTATGTTTTTATGTGTCCACTGTTCCATCGCGCCCACGCCACACACACACACGCACACACACACACACACACACACACACACGGTTTACTATCTTTGTGGGGACTCTCCATAGACTTAATGGTTTTTATACTTTACAAACTGTATATTTTATCTCCTCACACTAACCCTACCCCTAAACCTACCCATCACAGAAAACTTTCTGCATTTTTACATATCCCAAAAAACTCATTCTGTATGATTTATAAGCTTGTTTACCCATGGGGACCTCTATTTAGGTCCCCACTGTGACACGAGTCCCCATGAGTCTGTGTGAATTCAGGTTGAAGTCCCCACCGGGATAGAAAAACATGAACACACATATACACACACACACACACACATTCCAGCATTGCAATCTTGACATCGCAGCCTGATCATTATAGCCTTAATAAAATATAATAATAAAATAGTCAACCTAACATATAAAAATTACACTGCTCTAAATAGTCAGTAGAACAATTCGTACATTCACAGTAAGCACCGCTCCACTGTGATGTTTCCAAGCACATTTTTGCGCATGTGAAGAGGATGATTTTTTCCATCAATATTGGAACACGAGTGAAGAACAAAGCCTATAATAAAGAATAGTTTAGCATCCAAATACATGGCAAATGTTGAAACATTTTGATTCTAATGAGAGGGTTACGTGAACCCAACACTGCTTACTTTCATTTTTATTTTTACATTAAATTTAAAGGATTTGGTGTGGAATATTTTGAGTGTATCGTAAAATCAGAATAAGGTAAGTCAAGTAATATTTTCTGTCTTTTATATATTTATATATGTGTGTATATATATATATATATATATATATATACTGTATATATATATATATATATATATATATATATATATATATATATATATATATAAATATAGCTGCGAGCAGCGATGAAGGGCCAAAGCCGGCGGTACCGCCACCCCGGTGCCTTTAGGTAAAGGCACCGGGGTTGCGGTGCCACCGGCTTGGGCCCGTAATCGCTGCTCGCAGCTATATTTATATATATATATTTATTATTATTATTATTATTATTATTATTTTGTCAACCTTTCGGGCACTTTTGGGGCCCTTAACATGCTCGAAAACTCTTGAAATTTTGCACACACGTCAGAACCCGCGGCCATCAGGGCCGGACTGAAGCTGGTACCCGGGCGTGGCAGGGGGGCTCGACAGCGCCCCCTGGAACGGGATCCAAATACATGTCCATAAATCAAACACGCTTGCATGTAATAATATGAAACTCGGTACACATATAGATCTCATCGGGCCGAACAACTTTCGTGCTCTAAGTTTTACGCCAGCCAAACAGGAAGTTGGCTATTTAGCGTTGTTTGGAAACGCATGCTGTGGAATTTAATGTACTCCTCCTAGGGAATTCATCGATTCGCCTCCAAACTCGGTGTGCATGAAGTCAAGACATTGAGGATGCTAAATTGCGGACGGATTTTTGATATCTCGAACGGTTTGGCCGTGGCGAGGAAACAAATTTATGGCGAAAAAATGAAACAGGAAGTGTGTTATAACTTCTGCATACATTAACTGATCTTGATGAAACTTCAGCAGTGTGTTCGTTGTAAGAGGCCGATCACATGGATGTGACTATTGTGAGTCAAAGTTATAGCGCCACCAACAGGCAGCAGGAAGTACATCACTTTCAAAATGCTTTGAAATCAGTGTCTTATTTTTACCCGATTTGCTTCAAACTTTATGTGTACAATGTAGACACACGGCAGATGTAAACCTGTGAAAGGATTATTGATATCTTAGATACTGTTGCCGTGGCAACGCATCAAACTTTAATATTATTTTTTGATGCTTTTGAGACTCTTAACATACTTGAAATTGCATGAAACTCAACAGACACATCACATTTATTAGCCCGTAGACATGTGCAAAGTTTCAGAAACGGGCGTGGTGGAATGGCTCAGTAGCGCCACCTTTAGTCAAAAATGGGGGCTTAGTTTTTCCTAGAATCACAAAACTTGGTATGTGTATTGTTCTCATCAAGACGGACAACTTTCTAATTTACATGAACCATCTCCGACCAACAGGAAGAGAGATATTTTGGTTTGAATGTGGATTTTCTGAAGAATTTTCTCTCCCTCTCTCTGTGTCTGTGTGTGTGAGGGGAGGGGGGGATTTGACTATTGCTTTTATATTGTTAATCAAGGTTTCAGGGGCTTTTGGGGTCCTTAACGTGCTCAAAAACTCCTGAAACTTTGCACACAGGTCAGAACCCACGGCCATCAGGGCCGGGCTGAAGCTGGTACCCGGGCGTGGCTGGGGGGCTCAACAGCGCCCCCTTGAACGGGGTTCTAAAACTTGATCCATATATCAAACACGCTCGCATGAATTAATATGAAACTCGGTACACATATAGATCTCATCGGGCCGAACAACTTTACCCCGATCAAGTTTTACGCCAGCCCAACAGGAAGTCGGCTATTATGGGTTGTTTGGAAAACGCTTGCTGTGGAATGTGAAATACTCCTCCTAGAAAATTCACCGTGTCCCCTTCAAACTCGGTGTGCATGTAGTCAAGACTTTGAGGATGCTAAATTGCGGACGGATTTTTGATATCTCGAACGGTTTGGCTGTGGCGAGGAATCGAATTTATGGCGAGAAAAGAGAAACACGGAAGTGGAATAACTTCTGCATACATTAACTGATCTTGATGAAACTTCAGCAGTGTGTTCGTGGTAAGAGGCCGATCAGATGGATGTAGCTATTGTGAGTCAAAGTTATAGCGCCACCAACTGGCAGCAGGAAGTGTGTCACTTTCAACATGCTTTTGACAAAAGTGGGGGGGTTAGTTTTAACTACAGTAAAGAAAAAACAGTTTGTATATTGTTCTCATCAAGCCGGACAACTTTCTAATTTACATTCAATAGCTCTGGCCATCAGGAAGTCAGATATTTTGGTCTGAATGTGAATTTTTTTTGCAAAATCAGCCTCTGAATTTTTAGCCACTCCTCTTAAACTATTTATTTTATTTGTACCAAACTTTTTCAACATGATGAAACTACATTAAATATGCTAAATTGTGAATGGATAATAAATATCTCAAACGGTTTTGCTATGGCGAGGGATTAAAGTAATGTCCAAAAAGGAAACACTAAAAATCTTCTAAAAATGTAATTATATACCATTTATTTCTATATAAAAGAATACAAATATCACAACTAAACCCATTTTATTCTGTTTTTGCAATTCAAGAAGAATGAAAAAGTTAAAACAGGCTATTTAGTGCTATTTGGTTCAACAAAAAAGCAAACATAGGGCTATACTGCCCTCTTGTGTCCAAAAGGACATCAAAATAGTATATAAAACTTTTTACCAGGTAGGCCAATATTGTATTTAAATATACATTTATTAGGTATGTGTCTGAGGATATTTTCCCACCGGTTAATCGACGTGTGACACGAGTGGGTGCTTTTAAATCGCTAATATAATAGTGAAAGAAAAATAATGATAATGTTGCACACACAAATCACAGACATGTGGGAAAGAATGATGCTTTTAAACAACACTAAACCGCCATTAGGTGTCGCCAGGCATCCATCTTAATAAGCGAGTCATTGATTCATTCGTTCAAACGATTCGTTCGAATGAGTCGATCATGATTAAGACAGATGTTTATGGATTGATCATTCAATCTTTGAGTCAACCGATTCGTTAAAAATGCTGAATCGTTCAGTTATGAGAAAACACGTGATGCGTGATGGTTCTGCCGTGATCTTTGTTTAACTATTTTCGCTGCTGAAACAGAACAAAAACAGTCAACATTGCATCTAAAATGTAAGTGACTTAATTGTAACTGTTTATTAACCTGTTGTATGAAATCTAGGGGTGGGAGAAAAAATTTATTCTTAGATGCATCGCGATGCGGACGTGGACGATTCTGAATCGATTCACAAATGTCAAAAAATCGATTCTCTAAAAAAATATTTTTCTAATAACGTAATATTGACGGAAGGCAAAAGGCGGAACTCTAAGCGGACGTGCGTGCAGTCTGTGGCGCGCACATAACAGAGAAGTTTCATCTGCTCACCAAGGCTGCATTTATTTGATTAAAAATACAAACAAAAACAGTAATATTGTAAAATATTATTCCAATTTAAAACAGCTGCTTTCTATTTTAATATATTTTAAACTGTTATTTATTCCTGTGATCAAAGCTGAGTTTTCAGCATCATTACTCCAGTCGTCACTGTCACATGATCCTTCAGAAATTATTCTAATATGATGATTGATACTCAAGAAACATTCATTATTATTTTAAATGTCGAAAACAGTTGTGTACAGTCTTTGATGAATAGAAAGTTCAAAAGAACAGCATTTATCTGAAATCTAAAGCTTTTGTAACGTTAAACACTACCGCTCAAAAGTTTTGGGTTAGTAATAATTAAAATTTTATTTTTGGGGGAAATAAATAAAATAAATCAGTACTTTTATTTATGAAGGATGAGTTAAACTGATCAACAGTTACAGTAAAGACATTTATAATGTTAAAAATATATATATTTGAAATATATGCTGTTCTTTTGAACTTTACATTCATCAAAGCATTTTGAAAAAAAAAATCTGTACACTGTTTTCAACATTGAAAATAATAATGAATATTTATTGAGCATCAATCATCATATTAGTATGATTTCTGAAGGATCATGTGACACTGAAGACTGGAGTAATGATGCTGAAAACTCAACTTTGATCACAGAAATGAATTACTATGTAAAATATTTAAAAATTGAAAACAGCTGTTTTAAATTGGAATAATATTTCACAATATTACTGTTTTTGTTTGTATTTTTAATCAATAAATGCAGCCTTGGTGAGCAGAAGAGACTTCTCCTAAAAACATTAAAAATCTTACTGACCCCAAACTTTTGAACAATAATATATATATATATATATATATATATATACATATATATGTATGTGTGTGTATGTATGTATGTATGTATGTATATATATATATATATATATATATATATATATATATATATATATATATATATATATATATATATAATATAGCTGCGAGCAGCGATGGAGGGCCCAAGCCGGCGGTACCGCCACCCCGGTGCCTTTAGGTAACTAAAGGCACCGGGGTTGCGGTGCCACCGGCTTGGGCCCGTAATCGCTGCTCGCAGCTATATTTATTATTATTATTATTTTTTTCTACTTCTTGGGCACTTTTGGGGCCCTTAACATGCTCAAAAACTCTTGAAATTTTGCACACACGTCAGAACCTGCGGCCATCAGGGCCGGACTGAAGCTGGTACCCGGGCGTGGCACGGGGGCTCGACAGCGCCCCCTAGAATGGTGTCTGAAAAATTGGTCCATAAATCAAACACGCTTGCATGTAATAATATGAAACTCAGTCCACATATAGATCTCATCGGGCCGAACAACTTTCGTGCTCTAAGTTTACACCAGCCCAAAAGGAAGTCGGTTATTATACGTTGTTTGGAAAACGCATACAATGGAATGTGAAATACTCCTCCTAGGGAATTCATCCGATCGCCACCAAACTAGGTGTGAATGAAGTCAAGACATTGAGGATGCTAAATTGCGGACAGATTTTTGATATCTCGAACGGTTTGGCCGTGGCGAGGAAACGAATTTATGGCGAATAATGGGACACAGGAAGTGTGTTATAACTTCTGCATACATTGACTGATCTTGATGAAACTTCAGCAGTGTATTCGTTGTAAGAGGCCGATCACATGGATGTGACCTTTGTGAGTCAAAGTTATAGCGCCACCAACTGGCAGCAGGAAGTTTGTCATTTTCAAAATGCTTTGAAATCACCCTCTTATTTTTACCCGATTTGCTTCAAACTTTATGTGTATAATGTAAATACATGGCAGATGTAGACTTGTGAAAGGATTATTTATATCTTAGATACTGTTGCCGCGGCAACGCATCAAACTTTAATATTCTTTTCGGATGCTTTTCAGACTCTTCGCATGCTTGAAATTGGATGAAACTCGACAGACACATAACACTTATTAGCCAGTAGACATGTGAAAAGTTTCAGAAATGGGCGTGGCAGGGGGGTTCAACAGCGCCACCTTGAACAGGGTCTGAAAACTTGGTCCATATATCAAACACGCTTGCATGAATTAATATGAAACTCGGTACACATATAGATCTCATCAGGCCGAACAACTTTCCCTCTGTCAAGTTTCACGCCAGCCCAACAGGAAGTCGGCTATTATGGGATGTTTGGAAAACGCTTGCTGTGGAATGTGAAGTACTCCTCCTAGAGAATTCATCCCATCCCCACCAAACTCGGTGTGCATGAAGTCAAGACATTGAGGATGCTAAATTGCGGACGGATTTTTGATATTTCGAACGGTTTGGCCGTGGCGAGGAAACAAATTTATGGCGAGAAAAGAGAAACACGAAGTGGAATAACTTCTGCATACATTAACTGATCTTGATGAAACTTCAGCAGTGTGTTCGTGGTAAGAGGCCGATCAGATGGATGTAACTATTGTGAGTCAAAGTTATAGCGCCACCAACTGGCAGCAGGAAGTGTGTCACTTTCAAAATGTTTTTGACAAAAGTGGGGGGGTTAGTTTTACCAACAGTTAAAAAAAATCACAATATATGTTGGTCTCACCGAGCCGGACAACTTTCTAATTTACAGTTATTAGCTCAGAGCAAAAGGAAGTCAGATATTTTGGTTTGAATGTGGATTTTTTGGATATTTCAGACTCTGAGTATTTAGCTACTCTTCCTAACTGGTTTATTTTATTCACACCAAACTTTTTCAACATGATGAAAACACATTAAAGATGCTAAATTGTGAACGGATATTAAACATCTCAAACGGTTTTTCTATAGTGAGGGACTAAAGTAATGTACAAAAAGGAAACTAAAAGCCTCATCTTCTAAAAATGTAATTAAACACCATTTATTTCTATATAAAAGTATAAAAATATCACAACTAAACCCATTTTATTCTTTTTTTTCAATCTAATAAATATTTATAAGTTTAAAAATAGTAATTGTACTATTTAGTCCCATAAAAGTCAAGTCATACATAGGGCTATACTGCCCTCTTGTGTTCAAAATCAGGTAGGCCTATTGTATCTACATAAAAATATACTAGTGACGGTGAGAATATTTTACCACCGGTTAATCGACGTGTGACACCGCTGGGGGCTTTTGAATCGCCAACATAAAAACGAAAGTAAAATATGTTCGTCCGCACTGACATTGATAGTGGTTGAGCGAGCGTTTCAAATGAATTCCTATGGAAGTAGGAATTAACTGAAAAACGTTCACTCTGTTCTGCTCGTTCCTCGCCGTGGATGCGCACCGTTATGAATGCCCGTGCAGCCATGAGCATTTTAGTTTAATTTTAAAATTAGCGCCTTTCGGGGGTGGATTGCTTGAAATTATTTTACAAAAGCACAATGTTGTGTTTTATTGCGACTGTACACAAATATAAGTTAACACTTTGCAGTTTGAATGTCGTCCTGTATAATGACGGAGTATGTTTTTATGTGTCCACTGTTCCATCGCGCCCACGCCACACACACACACGCACACACACACACACACACACACACACACACACACACACACACACATTCCAGCATTGCAATCTTGACATCGCAGCCTGATCATTATAGCCTTAATAAAATATAATAATAAAATAGTCAACCTAACATATAAAAATTACACTGCTCTAAATAGTCAGTAGTACAATTCGTACATTCACAGTAAGCACCGCTCCACTGTGATGTTTCCAAGCACATTTTTGCGCATGTGAAGAGGATGATTTTTTCCATCAATATTGGAACACGAGTGAAGAACAAAGCCTATAATAAAGAATAGTTTAGCATCCAAATACATGGCAAATGTTGAAACATTTTGATTCTAATGAGAGGGTTACGTGAACCCAACACTGCTTACTTTCATTTTTATTTTTACATTAAATTTAAAGGATTTGGTGTGGAATATTTTGAGTGTATCGTAAAATCAGAATAAGGTAAGTCAAGTAATATTTTCTGTCTTTTATATATTTATATATGTGTGTATATATATATATATATATATATATATATATATATATACTGTATATATATATATATATATATATATATATATATATATATAAATATAGCTGCGAGCAGCGATGAAGGGCCAAAGCCGGCGGTACCGCCACCCCGGTGCCTTTAGGTAAAGGCACCGGGGTTGCGGTGCCACCGGCTTGGGCCCGTAATCGCTGCTCGCAGCTATATTTATTATTATTTTTTTCTACTTCTCGGGCACTTTTGAGAACCTTAACATGCTCGAAAACTCTTGAAACTTTGCACACAGGTCAGAACCCGCGGCCATCAGGGCCGGGCTGAAGCTGGTACCCGGGAGTGGCAGGGAGGCTCGACAGCGCCCCCTGGAACGGGGTCCGAAAACTTGGTCCATAAATCAAACACGCTTGCATGTAATAATATGAAACTCGGTACACATATAGATCTTATCGGGCCGAACAACTTTCGTGCTCTAAGTTTTACGTCAGCCCAACAGGAAGTCGACTATTATGGGTTGTTTGAAAAACGTATGCTCTGGAATTTGAAATACTCCTCCTAGAATATTTGTCCAATCACAACCAAACTCGGTGTGCATGAAGTCAAGACATTGAGGATGAAAAATTGCCAGGGGATTTTTGATATCTCAAACGGTTTGGCTGTGGCGAGGAAACGAATTTATGGCGAAAAAATGAAACAGGAAGTGTGTTATAACTTCTGCATACATTAACTGATCTTGATGAAACTTCAGCAGTGTGTTCGTTGTAAGAGGCCGATCACATGGATGTGACTATTGTGAGTCAAAGTTATAGCGCCACCAACAGGCAGCAGGAAGTACATCACCTTCAAAATGCTTTGAAATCACTGTCTTATTTTTACCCGATTTGCTTCAAACTTTATGTGTACAATGTAGACACACGGCAGATGTAGACCTGTGAAAGGATTATTGATATCTTAGATACTGTTGCTGTGGCAACGCATCAAACTTTAATATTCTTTTTTTATGCTTTTGAGACTCCTAACATACTTGAAATTCGATGAAATTCGACAGACACATCACATTTATTATCCAGTAGACATGTGCAAAGTTTCAGAAACGGGCGTGGTGAGGGGCTCAGTAGCGCCACCTTTAGTCAAAAATGGGGGCTTAGTTTTAAGTAGAGTCACAAAAATCGTTATGTGTATTGTTCTCATCAAGCCGGACAACTTTCTAATTTATAGTCATAAGCTGTGACCAACAGGAAGAGAGATATTTTGGTTTGAATGTGATTTTTTGGAGAATTCTCTCCCTCTCTCTCTCTGCCTCTACGTCTCTGTGTGTGTGAGGGGTGGGGGGATTTGTCTTTTGAGTGAGATTTCTTTAAAATTCCTGTTTTTCAAGGTTTCAGGGGCTTTTGGGGCCTTTAACGTGCTCGAAAACTCTTGAAACTTTGCACACAGGTCAGAACCTGCGGCCATCAGGGCCGGGCTGAAGCTGGTACCCGGGCGTGGCAGGGGGGCTCAACAGCGCCCCCTGGAACGGGATCCGAACACTTGTCCATAAATCAAACACACTTGCATGTAATGATATGAAACTCGGTACACATATAGATCTCATCGGGCCGAACAACTTTCGTGCTCTAAATTTTACGCCAGCCCAACAGGAAGTCGGCAATTATGGGTTGTTTGGAGAACGCTTGCTGTGGAATTTGAAACACTTCTCCTAGAGAATTAATTAAATCGCCACCAAACTCGGTGTGCATGAAGTCAAGACATTGAGGATGCTAAATTGCAGACGGATTTTTGATATCTCAAACGGTTTGGCCGTGGCAAGGAAACGAATTTATGGCGAGAAAAGAGAAACACGAAGTGTTATAACTTCTGCACACATTAACTGATCTTGATGAAACTTCAGCAGTGTGTTCGTGGTAAGAGGCCGATCAGATGGATGTGACTATTGTGAGTCAAAGTTATAGCGCCACCAACTGGCAGCAGGAAGTGTGTCACTTTCAAAATGTTTTTGACAAAAGTGGGGGGGTTAGTTTTACCCACAATTACAAAAATCAGTACGTATATTGGTCTCATCATGCCGGACAACTTTCTAATTTACAGGCATTAGCTGCAACCAACAGGAAGTCAGATATTTGAATATGGATCGTTTGTTAAATCAGCCTCTGAGTTTTTAGTTACTCCTCCTAAAAGGTTTATTTTATTCCCACCAAACTTTTTCAACATGATAAAAATATATTAATGATGCTAAATTGTAAACGGATATTGAATATCTCAAACGGTTTTGCTATGGCGAGGGATTAACCCGCCATAGCACAGGTCAGAACCCGCGGCCATCAGGGCCGGACTGAAGCTGGTACCCGGGCGTGGCAGGGGGGCTCGACAGCGCCCCCTGGAACGGGATCCGAACACTTGTCCATAAATCAGACACGCTTGCATGTAATAATATTAAACTCGGTACACATATAGATCTCATCAGGCCGAACAACTTTCGTGCTCTAAGTTTTACGCCAGCCCAACAGGAAGTCGGCTATTTAGGGTTGTTTGGAAACGCATGCTGTGGAATTTAATGTACTCCTCCTAGGGAATTCATCGATTCGCCTCCAAACTCGGTGTGCATGAAGTCAAGACATTGAGGATGCTAAATTGCGGACGGATTTTTGATATCTCGAACGGTTTGGCCGTGGCGAGGAAACGAATTTATGGCGAAAAAATGAAACAGGAAGTGTGTTATAACTTCTGCATACATTAACTGATCTTGATTAAACTTCCGCAGTGTGTTCGTTGTAAGAGGCCGATCGCACAGATGTGACTATTGTGAGTCAAAGTTATAGCGCCACCAACAGGCAGCAAGAAGTACATCACTATTAAAATGCTTTGAAATCACTGTCTTATTTTTACCAGATTTGCTTCAAACTTTATGTGTACAATGTAGACACACGGCAGATGTAAACCTGTGAAAGGATTATTGATATCTTAGATACTGTTGCCGTGGCAACGCATCAAACTTTAATATTCTTTTTTTATGCTTTTGAGACTCTTAACATACTTGAAATTGCATGAAACTCGACAGACACATCACATTTATTATCCAGTAGACATGTGCAAAGTTTCAGAAACGGGCGTGGTGAGGGGCTCAGTAGCGCCACCTTTAGTCATAAGTGGGGGGGTTAGTTTTATCAACAGCAACAAAACTTGGTATGTGTATTGTTCTCATCAAGACGGACAACTTTCTAATTTACATGAACCATCTCCGACCAACAGGAAGAGAGATATTTTGGTTTGAATGTGGATTTTCTGAAGAATTTTCTCTCCCTCTCTCTGTGTCTGTGTGTGTGTGAGGGGAGGGGGGGATTTGACTATTGCTTTTATATTGTTAATCAAGGTTTCAGGGGCTTTTGGGGTCCTTAACGTGCTCAAAAACTCTTGAAACTTTGCACACAGGTCAGAACCCACGGCCATCAGGGCCGGGCTGAAGCTGGTACCCGGGCGTGGCTGGGGGGCTCAACAGCGCCCCCTTGAACGGGGTTCTAAAACTTGATCCATATATCAAACACGCTCGCATGAATTAATATGAAACTCGGTACACATATAGATCTCATCGGGCCGAACAACTTTACCCCAGTCAAGTTTTACGCCAGCCCAACTGGAAGTTGGCTATTATGGGTTGTTTGGAAAACGCTTGCTGTGGAATGTGAAATACTCCTCCTAGAAAATTCACCGTGTCCCCTTCAAACTCGGTGTGCATGTAGTCAAGACTTTGAGGATGCTAAATTGCGGACGGATTTTTGATATCTCGAACGGTTTGGCTGTGGCGAGGAATCGAATTTATGGCGAGAAAAGAGAAACACGGAAGTGGAATAACTTCTGCATACATTAACTGATCTTGATGAAACTTCAGCAGTGTGTTCGTGGTAAGAGGCCGATCAGATGGATGTAGCTATTGTGAGTCAAAGTTATAGCGCCACCAACTGGCAGCAGGAAGTGTGTCACTTTCAACATGCTTTTGACAAAAGTGGGGGGGTTAGTTTTAACTACAGTAAAGCAAAAATAGTTTGTATATTGTTCTCATCAAGCCGGACAACTTTCTAATTTACATTCAATAGCTCTGGCCATCAGGAAGTCAGATATTTTGGTCTGAATGTGAATTTTTTTGCAAAATCAGCCTCTGAATTTTTAGCCACTCCTCTTAAACTATTTATTTTATTCGTACCAAACTTTTTCAACATGATGAAACTACATTAAATATGCTAAATTGTGAATGGATAATAAATATCTCAAACGGTTTTGCTATGGCGAGGGATTAAATAATGTCCAAAAAGGAAACACTAAAAATCTTCTAAAAATGTAATTATATACCATTTATTTCTATATAAAAGTATACAAATATCACAACTAAACCCATTTTATTCTGTTTTTGCAATTCAAGAAGAATGAAAAAGTTAAAACAGGCTATTTAGTGCTATTTGGTTCAACAAAAAAAGCAAACATAGGGCTATACTGCCCTCTTGTGTCCAAAAGGACATCAAAATACTATATAAAACTTTTTACCAGGTAGGCCAATATTGTATTTAAATATACATGTATTAGGTATGTGTCTGAGGATATTTTCCCACCGGTTAATCGACGTGTGACACGAGTGGGTGCTTTTAAATCGCTAATATAATAGTGTAAGAAAAATAATGATAATGTTGCACACACAAATCACACACATGTGGGAAAGAATGATGCTTTTAAACAACACTAAACCGCCATTAGGTGTCGCCAGGCATCCATCTTAATAAGCGAGTCATTGATTCATTCGTTCAAACGATTTGTTCGAATGAGTCGATCATGATTAAGACAGATGTTTATGGATTGATCATTCAATCTTTGAGTCAACCGATTCGTTAAAAATGCTGAATCGTTCAGTTATGAGAAAACACGTGATGCGTGATGGTTCTGCCGTGATCTTTGTTTAACTATTTTCGCTGCTGAAACAGAACAAAAACAGTCAACATTGCATCTAAAATGTAAGTGACTTAATTGTAACTGTTTATTAACCTGTTGTATGAAATCTAGGGGTGGGAGAAAAAAATTATTCTTAGATGCATCGCGATGCGGACATGGACGATTATGAATCGATTCACAAATGTCAAAAAATCGATTCTCTAAAAAAATATTTTTCTAATAACGTAATATTGACGGAAGGCAAAAGGCGGAACTCTAAGCGGACGTGCGTGCAGTCTGTGGCGCGCACATAACAGAGAAGTTTCTTCTGCTCACCAAGGCTGCATTTATTTGATTAAAATACAAACAAAAACAGTAATATTGTAAAATATTATTCCAATTTAAAACAGCTGCTTTCTATTTTAATATATTTTAAACTGTTAAACTGTTTTATTCCTGTGATCAAAGCTGAGTTTTCAGCATCATTACTCCAGTCGTCACTGTCACATGATCCTTCAGAAATTATTCTAATATGATGATTGATACTCAAGAAACATTCATTATTATTTTAAATGTCGAAAACAGTTGTGTACAGTCTTTGATGAATAGAAAGTTCAAAAGAACAGCATTTATCTGAAATCTAAAGCTTTTGTAACGTTAAACACTACCGCTCAAGTTTTGGGTTAGTAATAATTAAAATTTTATTTTTTGGGGAAATAAATAAAATAAATCAGTACTTTTATTTATGAAGGATGAGTTAAACTGATCAACAGTTACAGTAAAGACATTTATAATGTTAAAAATATATATATTTGAAATATATGCTGTTCTTTTGAACTTTACATTCATTAAAGCATTTTGAAAAAAAAAAAATCTGTACACAACTGTTTTCAACATTGAAAATAATAATGAATATTTATTGAGCATCAATCATCATATTAGTATGATTTCTGAAGGATCATGTGACACTGAAGACTGGAGTAATGATGCTGAAAACTCAACTTTGATCACAGAAATGAATTACTATGTAAAATATTAAAAAATTGAAAACAGCTGTTTTAAATTGGAATAATATTTCACAATATTACTGTTTTTGTTTGTATTTTTAATCAATAAATGCAGCCTTGGTGAGCAGAAGAGACTTCTCCTAAAAACATTAAAAATCTTACTGACCCCAAACTTTTGAACAATAATATATATATATATATATATATATATATATATATATATATATATACATATATATGTATGTGTGTGTATGTATGTATGTATATATATATATATATATATATATATATATATATATATATAAATATAGCTGCGAGCAGCGATGGAGGGCCAAAGCCGGCGGTACCGCCACCCCGGTGCCTTTAGGTAACTAAAGGCACCGGGGTTGCGGTGCCACCGGCTTGGGCCCGTAATCGCTGCTCGCAGCTATATTTAGGGCCCAAGCCCTGAAAGGGCGAAGGCCCTATTGTTTTCGGTAGGATTATTTATTATTATTATTATTATTAGGGCCCAAGCCCTGAAAGGGCGAAGGCCCTATTGTTTCCGGTAGGATTATTTATTATTATTATTATTATTATTATTATTATTATTAGGGCCCAAGCCCTGAAAGGGCGAAGGCCCTATTGTTTTCGGTAGGATTATTGTTTATTATTATTATTATTATTATAATTATTATTTTCTACTTCTTGGGCACTTTTGGGGCCCTTAACATGCTCAAAAACTCTTGAAATTTTGCACACACGTCAGAACCTGCGGCCAACAGGGCCGGACTGAAGCTGGTACCCGGGCGTGGCACGGGGGCTCGACAGCGCCCCCTGGAATGGTGTCTGAAAAATTGGTCCATAAATCAAACACGCTTGCATGTAATAATATGAAACTCAGTCCACATATAGATCTCATCGGGCCGAACAACTTTCGTGCTCTAAGTTTTACACCAGCCCAAAAGGAAGTCGGTTATTATACGTTGTTTGGAAAACGCATACAATGGAATGTGAAATACTCCTACTAGGGAATTCATCCGATCGCCACCAAACTAGGTGTGAATGAAGTCAAGACATTGAGGATGCTAAATTGCGGACGGATTTTTGATATCTCAAACGGTTTGGCCGTGGCGAGGAAACGAATTTATGGCGAATAATGGGACACAGGAAGTGTGTTATAACTTCTGCATACATTGACTGATCTTGATGAAACTTCAGCAGTGTATTCGTTGTAAGAGGCCGATCACATAGATGTGACCTTTGTGAGTCAAAGTTATAGCGCCACCAACTGGCAGCAGGAAGTTTGTCATTTTCAAAATGCTTTGAAATCACCCTCTTATTTTTACCCGATTTGCTTCAAACTTTATGTGTATAATGTA
This sequence comes from Squalius cephalus, assembly GCF_949319135.1. NCBI lineage: Eukaryota > Metazoa > Chordata > Actinopteri > Cypriniformes > Leuciscidae > Squalius > Squalius cephalus. The sequence continues at coordinate 37,252,433 of NC_137123.1, read as the reverse complement.
AATACATGGCAGATGTAGACTTGTGAAAGGATTATTTATATCTTAGATACTGTTGCCGCGGCAACGCATCAAACTTTAATATTCTTTTCGGATGCTTTTGAGACTCTTCGCATGCTTGAAATTGGATGAAACTCGACAGACACATAACACTTATTAGCCAGTAGACATGTGAAAAGTTTCAGAAATGGGCGTGGCAGGGGGGTTCAACAGCGCCACCTTGAACAGGGTCTGAAAACTTGGTCCATATATCAAACACGCTTGCATGAATTAATATGAAACTCGGTACACATATAGATCTCATCAGGCCGAACAACTTTCCCTCTGTCAAGTTTCACGCCAGCCCAACAGGAAGTCGGCTATTATGGGATGTTTGGAAAACGCTTGCTGTGGAATGTGAAGTACTCCTCCTAGAGAATTCATCCCATCCCCACCAAACTCGGTGTGCATGAAGTCAAGACATTGAGGATGCTAAATTGTGGACGGATTTTTGATATCTCGAACGGTTTGGCCGTGGCGAGGAAACGAATTTATGGCGAGAAAAGAGAAACACGAAGTGGAATAACTTCTGCATACATTAACTGATCTTGATGAAACTTCAGCAGTGTGTTCGTGGTAAGAGGCCGATCAGATGGATGTAACTATTGTGAGTCAAAGTTATAGCTCCACCAACTGGCAGCAGGAAGTGTGTCACTTTCAAAATGTTTTTGACAAAAGTGGGGGGGGTTAGTTTTACCAACAGTTAAAAAAAAATCACAATATATGTTGGTCTCACCGAGCCGGACAACTTTCTAATTTACAGTTATTAGCTCAGAGCAAAAGGAAGTCAGATATTTTGGTTTGAATGTGGATTTTTTGGATATTTCAGACTCTGAGTATTTAGCTACTCTTCCTAACTGGTTTATTTTATTCACACCAAACTTTTTCAACATGATGAAAACACATTAAAGATGCTAAATTGTGAACGGATATTAAACATCTCAAACGGTTTTTCTATAGTGAGGGACTAAAGTAATGTACAAAAAGTAAACTAAAAGCCTCATCTTCTAAAAATGTAATTAAACACCATTTATTTCTATATAAAAGTATAAAAATATCACAACTAAACCCATTTTATTCTTTTTTTTCAATCTAATAAATATTTATAAGTTTAAAAATAGTAATTGTACTATTTAGTCCCATAAAAGTCAAGTCATACATAGGGCTATACTGCTCTCTTGTGTTCAAAATCAGGTAGGCCTATTGTATCTACATAAAAATATACTAGTGACGGTGAGAATATTTTACCACCGGTTAATCGACGTGTGACACCGCTGGGGGCTTTTGAATCGCCAACATAAAAACGAAAGTAAAATATGTTCGTCCGCACTGACATTGATAGTGGTTGAGCGAGCGTTTCAAATGAATTCCTATGGAAGTAGGAATTAACTGAAAAACGTTCACTCTGTTCTGCTCGTTCCTCGCCGTGGATGCGCACCGTTATGAATGGCCGTGCAGCCATGAGCATTTTAGTTTAATTTTAAAATTAGCGCCTTTCGGGGGTGGATTGCTTGAAATTATTTTACAAAAGCACAATGTTGTGTTTTATTGCGACTGTACACAAATATAAGTTAACACTTTGCAGTTTGAATGTCGTCCTGTATAATGACGGAGTATGTTTTTATGTGTCCACTGTTCCATCGCGCCCACGCCACACACACACACGCACACACACACACACACACACACACACACACACGGTTTACTATCTTTGTGGGGACTCTCCATAGACTTAATGGTTTTTATACTTTACAAACTGTATATTCTATCTCCTCACACTAACCCTACCCCTAAACCTACCCATCACAGAAAACTTTCTGCATTTTTACATTTCCCCAAAAACTCATTCTGTATGATTTATAAGCTTGTTTACCCATGGGGACCTCTATTTAGGTCCCCACTGTGACACGAGTCCCCATGAGTCTGTGTGCATTCAGGTTGAAGTCCCCATCGGGATAGAAAAACATGAACACACATATACACACACACACACACACACACACACACGCATTCCAGCATTGCAATCTTGACATCGCAGCCTGATCATTATAGCCTTAATAAAATATAATAATAAAATAGTCAACCTAACATATAAAAATTACACTGCTCTAAATAGTCAGTAGTACAATTCGTACATTCACAGTAAGCACCGCTCCACTGTGATGTTTCCAAGCACATTTTTGCGCATGTGAAGAGGATGATTTTTTCCATCAATATTGGAACACGAGTGAAGAACAAAGCCTATAATAAAGAATAGTTTAGCATCCAAATACATGGCAAATGTTGAAACATTTTGATTCTAATGAGAGGGTTACGTGAACCCAACACTGCTTACTTTCATTTTTATTTTTACATTAAATTTAAAGGATTTGGTGTGGAATATTTTGAGTGTATCGTAAAATCAGAATAAGGTAAGTCAAGTAATATTTTCTGTCTTTTATATATTTATATATGTGTGTATATACATATATATATATATATATATATATATATATATATATATATATATATATATATATATATACTGTATATATATATATATATATATATATATATATATATAAATATAGCTGCGAGCAGCGATGAAGGGCCAAAGCCGACGGTACCGCCACCCCGGTGCCTTTAGGTAAAGGCACCGGGGTTGCGGTGCCACCGGCTTGGGCCCGTAATCGCTGCTCGCAGCTATATTTAGGGCCCGAGCACCGATGGTGTGAGGACCCTCTTGGAATTGCTCTGTTTATTATTAGGGCCCGAGCACCGATGGTGAGAGGACCCTATTGTTTTTGCTCCGTTTATTATTATTATTATTCTTCTCCAAAGTGAATCGCTTTTTAGAGGGCCTAAACATGCTCGAAAACTCATGAAACTTTGCACACGCTTCAGAAGTGGTGAAAATTTACGTGTGATATGGTTTTCAGAATTGGGGGGGGGTAAATTCGGTAAATTATTGCCCCCACATTTTGCCCCGGCTCCTGGTTTCACGTACAGGTATGAAATTTGGTACATACATGTAATGACCCAATACCTACAGAAAAGTTTCTTGGAGCATAGCCCTAAACACAACAGGAAGTGAGCTATTTTGAACTTCCTCCTAGATTTTGGGCATTTTTCGTAATTTCCTGATGTTGTACTTTAACGAACTCCTCCTACAGATTTGATCTGATCCTCTTCAAATTTGGTGAGTGTAATCTTAAGGCCTTTGTGACGTTAAATTGCGAAGATCTAGAGTTTTCGTCGAAGGGTGTGCCCTCGGCGGCCTGACAAACGTTCACCCAGTTTCGGCCTTCTGGTGATATATGCATGATCAGATAAGTTCAATATTAATGTTGAATGCAGTTCCGATGTTGCTAGGCAACCACAGACAGCCTGCAGTAATTCAGCCATACAATTTCCCATCTGTCCCAAACTTCACATGTTTGATAAGAGTCCTGTCCTGAACACATGACCAAGCTCATATTAGGTTATAGCAATAGCGCCACCTGCTGGTAGCAGGAAGTGTGGCAAATACAAAACATGCTCGAAAAATCATGAAACTTTGCACACGCCTCAGAAGTGGTGAAAATTTACGTGTGATATGGTTTTCAGAATTGGGGGGGCAAATTCGGTAAATTATTGCCCCCACATTTTACCCCGGCTCCTGGTTTCACGTACAGGTATGAAATTTGGTACATGCATGTATTGACCCAATACCTACAGAAAAGTCTCTTGGAGCATAGCCCTAAACACAACAGGAAGTGATCTATTTTGAACTTCTTCTTAGATTTTGGACATTTTTCGTAATTTCCTGATGTTGTACTTTAACATACTCCTCCTACAGTTTTGATCTGATTCTCTTCAAATTTGGTGAGTGTAATCTTAAGGCATTTCCTAAAGGCGCCGGGTGGCGGTGGCAGGGGTGCGAGGGGCCTTTCATCGCTGCTTGCAGCTTTAATTATTATTATTAGGGCCCGAGCACCGATGGTGTGAGGACCCTCTTGGAATTGCTCTGTTTATTATTATTATTAGGGCCCGAGCACCGATGGTGTGAGGACCCTCTTGGAATTGCTCTGTTTATTAGGGCCCGAGCACCGATGGTGTGAGGACCCTCTTGGAATTGCTCTGTTTATTATTATTAGGGCCCGAGCACCGATGGTGTGAGGACCCTCTTGGAATTGCTCTGTTTATTAGGGCCCAAGCCCTGAAAGGGCGAAGGCCCTATTGTTTCCGGTAGGATTATTTATTATTATTATTATTATTATTTTGTCAACCTTTCGGGCACTTTTGGGGTCCTTAACATGCTCAAAAACTCTTGAAATTTTGCACACACGTCAGAACCCGCGGCCATCAGGGCCGGACTGAAGCTGGTACCCGGGCGTGGCAGGGGGGCTCGACAGCGCCCCCTGGAACGGGATCCGAACACTTGTCCATAAATCAGACACGCTTGCATGTAATAATATGAAACTCGGTACACATATAGAACTCATCGGGCCGAACAACTTTCGTGCTCTAAGTTTTACGCCAGCCCAACAGGAAGTCGGCTATTTAGGGTTGTTTGGAAACGCATGCTGTGGAATTTAAAGTACTCCTCCTAGGGAATTCATCGATTCGCCTCCAAACTCGGTGTGCATGAAGTCAAGACATTGAGGATGCTAAATTGCGGACGGATTTTTGATATCTCGAACGGTTTGGCCGTGGCGAGGAAACGAATTTATGGCGAAAAAATGAAACAGGAAGTGTGTTATAACTTCTGCATACATTAACTGATCTTGATGAAACTTCAGCAGTGTGTTCGTTGTAAGAGGCCGATCGCACAGATGTGACTATTGTGAGTCAAAGTTATAGCGCCACCAACAGGCAGCAGGAAGTACATCACTATTAAAATGCTTTGAAATCACTGTCTTATTTTTACCAGATTTGCTTCAAACTTTATGTGTACAATGTAGACACACGGCAGATGTAAACCTGTGAAAGGATTATTGATATCTTAGATACTGTTGCCGTGGCAACGCATCAAACTTTAATATTCTTTTTTTATGCTTTTGAGACTCTTAACATACTTGAAATTGCATGAAACTCGACAGACACATCACATTTATTATCCAGTAGACATGTGCAAAGTTTCAGAAACGGGCGTGGTGAGGGGCTCAGTAGCGCCACCTTTAGTCATAAGTGGGGGTGTTAGTTTTATCAACAGCAACAAAACTTGGTATGTGTATTGTTCTCATCAAGACGGACAACTTTCTAATTTACATGAACCATCTCTGACCAACAGGAAGAGAGATATTTTGGTTTGAATGTGGATTTTCTGAAGAATTTTCTCTCCCTCTCTGTGTCTGTGTGTGTGTGAGGGGAGGGGGGGATTTGACTATTGCTTTTATATTGTTAATCAAGGTTTCAGGGGCTTTTGGGGTCCTTAACGTGCTCAAAAACTCTTGAAACTTTGCACACAGGTCAGAACCCACGGCCATCAGGGCCGGGCTGAAGCTGGGACCCGGGCGTGGCAGGGGGGCTCAACAGCGCCCCCTTGAACGGGGTTCTAAAACTTGATCCATATATCAAACACGCTCGCATGAATTAATATGAAACTCGGTACACATATAGATCTCATCGGGCCGAACAACTTTACCCCGGTCAAGTTTTACGCCAGCCCAACAGGAAGTCGGCTATTATGGGTTGTTTGGAAAACGCTTGCTGTGGAATGTGAAATACTCCTCCTAGAAAATTCACCGTGCCCCCTTCAAACTCGGTGTGGATGTAGTCAAGACATTGAGGATGCTAAATTGCGGACGGATTTTTGATATCTCGAACGGTTTGGCTGTGGCGAGGAATCGAATTTATGGCGAGAAAAGAGAAACACGGAAGTGGAATAACTTCTGCATACATTAACTGATCTTGATGAAACTTCAGCAGTGTGTTCGTGGTAAGAGGCCGATCAGATGGATGTAGCTATTGTGAGTCAAAGTTATAGCGCCACCAACTGGCAGCAGGAAGTGTGTCACTTTCAACATGCTTTTGACAAAAGTGGGGGGGTTAGTTTTAACTACAGTAAAGAAAAAATAGTTTGTATATTGTTCTCATCAAGCCGGACAACTTTCTAATTTACATTCAATAGCTCTGGCCATCAGGAAGTCAGATATTTTGGTCTGAATGTGGATTTTTTTGCAAAATCAGCCTCTGAATTTTTAGCCACTCCTCTTAAACTATTTATTTTATTCGTACCAAACTTTTTCAACATGATGAAACTACATTAAATATGCTAAATTGTGAATGGATAATAAATATCTCAAACGGTTTTGCTATGGCGAGGGATTAAATAATGTCCAAAAAGGAAACACTAAAAATCTTCTAAAAATGTAATTATATACCATTTATTTCTATATAAAAGAATACAAATATCACAACTAAACCCATTTTATTCTGTTTTTGCAATTCAAGAAGAATGAAAAAGTTAAAACAGGCTATTTAGTGCTATTTGGTTCAACAAAAAAGCAAACATAGGGCTATACTGCCCTCTTGTGTCCAAAAGGACATCAAAATAGTATATAAAACTTTTTACCAGGTAGGCCAATATTGTATTTAAATATACATGTATTAGGTATGTGTCTGAGGATATTTTCCCACCGGTTAATCGACGTGTGACACGAGTGGGTGCTTTTAAATCGCTAATATAATAGTGTAAGAAAAATAATGATAATGTTGCACACACAAATCACACACATGTGGGAAAGAATGATGCTTTTAAACAACACTAAACCGCCATTAGGTGTCGCCAGGCATCCATCTTAATAAGCGAGTCATTGATTCATTCGTTCAAACGATTCGTTCGAATGAGTCGATCATGATTAAGACAGATGTTTATGGATTGATCATTCAATCTTTGAGTCAACCGATTCGTTAAAAATGCTGAATCGTTCAGTTATGAGAAAACACGTGATGCGTGATGGTTCTGCCGTGATCTTTGTTTAACTATTTTCGCTGCTGAAACAGAACAAAAACAGTCAACATTGCATCTAAAATGTAAGTGACTTAATTGTAACTGTTTATTAACCTGTTGTATGAAATCTAGGGGTGGGAGAAAAAATTTATTCTTAGATGCATCGCGATGCGGACGTGGACGATTCTGAATCGATTTACAAATGTCAAAAAATCGATTCTCTAAAAAAAATATTTTCTAATAACGTAATATTGACGGAAGGCAAAAGGCGGAACTCTAAGCGGACGTGCGTGCAGTCTGTGGTGCGCACATAACAGAGAAGTTTCTTCTGCTCACCAAGGCTGCATTTATTTGATTAAAAATACAAACAAAAACAGTAATATTGTAAAATATTATTCCAATTTAAAACAGCTGCTTTCTATTTTAATATATTTTAAAGCTGAGTTTTCAGCATCATTACTCCAGTCGTCACTGTCACAAGATCCTTCAGAAATAATTCTAATATGATGATTGATACTCAAGAAACATTCATTATTATTTTAAATGTCGAAAACAGTTGTGTACAGTCTTTGATGAATAGAAAGTTCAAAAGAACAGCATTTATCTGAAATCTAAAGCTTTTGTAACGTTAAACACTACCGCTCAAAAGTTTTGGGTTAGTAATAATTAAAATTTAATTTTTTGGGGAAATAAATAAAATAAATCAGTACTTTTATTTATGAAGGATGAGTTAAACTGATCAACAGTTACAGTAAAGACATTTATAATGTTAAAAATATATATATTTGAAATATATGCTGTTCTTTTGAACTTTACATTCATCAAAGCATTTTGAAAAAAAAAAAAAATCTGTACACAACTGTTTTCAACATTGAAAATAATAATGAATATTTATTGAGCATCAATCATCATATTAGTATGATTTCTGAAGGATCATGTGACACTGAAGACTGGAGTAATGATGCTGAAAACTCAACTTTGATCACAGAAATGAATTACTATGTAAAATATTTAAAAATTGAAAACAGCTGTTTTAAATTGGAATAATATTTCACAATATTACTGTTTTTGTTTGTATTTTTAATCAATAAATGCAGCCTTGGTGAGCAGAAGAGACTTCTCCTAAAAACATTAAAAATCTTACTGACCCCAAACTTTTGAACAATAATATATATATATATATATATATATATATATATATATATATATATATATATATATATATATACATATATATATATATATATATATATATATATATATACATATATATGAATTTGTGTGTACGTATGTATGTATGTATGTATGTATATATATATATATATATATATATATATATATATATATATATAAATATAGCTGCGAGCAGCGATGGAGGGCCAAAGCCGGCGGTACCGCCACCCGGTGCCTTTAGGTAACTAAAGGCACCGGGGTTGCGGTGCCACCGGCTTGGGCCCGTAATCGCTGCTCGCAGCTATATTTATTAGGGCCCGAGCACCGATGGTGAGAGGACCCTATTGTTTTTGCTCCGTTTATTATTATTCTTCTTCTCCAAAGTGAATCGCTTTTTAGAGGGCCTAAACATGCTCGAAAACTCATGAAACTTTGCACACGCTTCAGAAGTGGTGAAAATTTACGTGTGATATGGTTTTCAGAATTGGGGGGGGCAAATTCGGTAAATTATTGCCCCCACATTTTGCCCCGGCTCCTGGTTTCACGTACAGGTATGAAATTTGGTACATACATGTAATGACCCAATACCTACAGAAAAGTCTCTTGGAGCATAGCCCTAAACACAACAGGAAGTGAGCTATTTTGAACTTCCTCCTGGATTTTGGGCATTTTTCGTAATTTCCTGATGTTGTACTTTAACGAACTCCTCCTACAGATTTGATCCGATACTCTTCAAATTTGGTGAGTGTAATCTTAAGGCCTTTGTGACGTTAAATTGCGAAGATCTAGAGTTTTCGTCGAAGGGTGTGCCCTCGGCGGCCTGACAAACATCTATCTATAAATTACAGGAACGTCTGTCTGTCTGTCTGTCTGTGTGTGTGTGTGTCTGTTCCTCGCATATCTCTCGAACCGTTAGTCCGATTGATTTCAAACTCGACAGGTGTCTCGCCACGGGCACGAGTAAGTGCAGTGCCAAGTTTGACATTGTTTGGATGAGAAATGCAAAAGATATCGTTAAATATATCATTTTTAGAAGGTTGTGGTTTAAAAATAAACATTCTGACATTAGAGAGTTGTATCGGTCAAAGAAGCCCCAAGAAGGCTGTGGTTTAAAAATAAACATTCTGACATAAACACTCAGTCAGCTACACTGTTTACTTCTGAATATTATAGTTTGGTTCCCGAACGTGATAAATCCATCTATCTATAAATTACAGAAACGTCCGTCTGTCTGTCTGTGTGTTATTCGCATATCTCTCGAATGTGAGATAACCACTAAATGTGTGAAAACCACTATTTTCTGTTTCAAACTTTCACATAGAATCTTTAGGTTATAACAACATTGAAAATCAAAATCTGGATTTGAATTTTTTAAGATTTATTATAAAAACGGATTATTTTTTCCCAAAAATGCAATAAATTCATGACTTTTTTTTTTTTTTTCAAAATGCTATTAATCCATTGAATCAATATAAAGTTATTTTTGATCATATTGCCATCGCAAGAAATATCTCCTGAACTTTTTTGACGGCGATCAGCTCACAAAAACTGATTTTGCACGGGCACTTTGCACTGCTCCCTGAATCGAGGTGCTTATTCATTTGTGGATGTAAACTGAATCTGTATGTCAGCTATGCTGTTAGTGTTTACTTCTGAATATTATATTTCATTCTGGTGCGCTTAACGTTGTCGCTACTGTGTAATAATAGCCTATGCTATTCACCAACTAAACATATCCTATTCAATGCGTTCACAGTCTCTTTCACGGGCATCATTTGTAGTTGCCTATTCACAAACTGTTTGCTCAAGCATAGCGTTTTCTCGGAGTTCACTGTGTGCTTTTTACCATGCACAAATAAAAATGTCACTGAACTTTTGCTGTGTAATTGTAACAATGAGCACACACCAAACCAACAATTACTAAAAACACACACAAAAACTGATTTTGCACGGGCATTTTTTGCACTAGTTCACCCAATTTCGGCCTTTTGGTGATATATGCATGATCAGATAAGTTCAATATTAATGTTGCTTGCAGTTCTGATGTTGCTAGGCAACCACAGACAGCCTGCAGTAACTCAGGCATACAATTTTCAATCTGCCACAAACTTCACATGTTTGATAAGACTCCTGTCCTGAACACATGCCAATGCTCATTATGATTATAGCAATAGCACCACCTGCTGGTAGCAGGAAGTGTGGCAAATACAAAACGTGCTCGAAAAATCATGAAACTTTGCACACGCTTCAGAAGTGGTGACAATTTACGTGTGATGTGGTTTTAAAAATTGGGTGGGGCAAAATGGCTTACTTATTGCCCCTACATTTTGCCCCGGCTCGACGTTTCACGTACAGGTATGAAATTTGGTACACACATGTAAAGACCCAATACCTACAAAAAAGTCTCTTGGAGCATAGCCCTAAACACAACAGGAAGTCAGTTATTTTGAACTTCCTGTCAGATTTTGGGCAGTTTTTGCCATTTCCTGATGTTGTACTTTAACAAACTCCTCCTACAGTTTTGATCTGATCCTCTTCAAATTTGGTGAGTGTAATCTTAAGGCCTTTCCTAAAGGTGCCGGGTGGCGGTGGCAGGGGTGCGAGGGCCCTTTTCATCGCTGCTTGCAGCTTTAATTATTATTATTATTCTTCTCCGCATTGAATTGCATTTTTGAGGGCCTAAACATGCGCGAAAACTCACGAAACTTTGCACACGCGTCAGAACTGGCGAAAATTTACATCTGATATAGGTTTCAGAATTGGACGGGGCAAAATGGCTCGATAGCGCCACCTATAAAAGTTCAACGGAGTGCGCCTCCTGCAACGTTCCACGTACGTGCACGAAATTCGGTACATACGTGTAATGACCTAATACCTACAAAAAAGTCTCTTGGAGCATAGCCCTAAACACAACAGGAAGTCAGCCATTTTGAACTTCCTCTCAGATTTTTGTGCAGTTTTTGCCATTTTCAGGCCTCGTACTTTAACGAACTCCTCCTACAGTTTTAATCTGATCATCTTCAAATTTGGTGAGTGTAATCTTAAGGCCTTTGCGACGTTAAATTGCGAAGATCTTGAGTTTTCGTCGAAGGGCGGGTCCTCGGCGGCCTTACAAATTTCGATGTTTCGCCATGAAACAGGAAGTTGCTGTAACTCAGGCATGGAATGTCCAATCTCCCCCAAACTTCACACGTTTGATAAGAGTTCTGTCCTGAACACATGGCCATGCTCATATTCAGTTATAGTCATAGCGCCACCTGCTGGCAACAGGAAGTGACATGTTTAACACTGTTATGGACTCCTAATAACATATAAAAAAGTGCCAGCAAGTGCGAAACATGCTAACAACATACTAGAAGCATGCTAAAACATGCTAGCAAACTCTTAGCTAAGTGCTAAAGCATGCTATTATTGCAATTAAATAGGAATTTGCTGTAACTCAGGCATGGAATGTCCAATCTGCCCCAAACTTCACACTTTTGATAAGCGTTCTGTCCTGAACACATCTACATGATAATATTCAGTTATAGTAATAGCGCCACCTACTGGCAACAGGAAGTGTCATGTTTAACACGTTGATGCCATTCTAGCAACATGTTAAAAATGCCATTGAGGTCTAAACATGCTAGAAACATGTTAAAACATGCTAGCAATACTTAGCTAAGTGCTAAAGCATGCTAATTCAATGAAACAGGATGTTGTTGTTACTCAAGAAGGCAATGTCCAATATGCGCCAAACTTCACACTTTTAATAAACGTTCTGTCCTGAACACATGACCATGCTCATATTCAGTTACAGTCATAGTGCCACCTGCTGGCAACAGGAAGTGACATGTTAAACACTGTTGTGGACATATAAAAACATATAAAAAAAGTGCCAGCAAGTGCTAAACATGCTAACAACATACTAGAAACATGCTAAAACATGCTAGCAAACACTTAGCTAAGTGCTAAAGCATGCTATTGCTGCAATTAAATAGGAATTTGCTGTAACACAGGCATGGAATGTCCAATCTGCCCCAAACTTCACACGTTTGATAAGAGTCATGGCCTGAACACATCTACATGAGAATATTCAGTTATAGTAATAGCGCCACCTGCTGTCAACAGGAAGTGACATGTTTAACACTGTTGTGGTCTCCTAATAACATATATAAAAGAGCCAGCAAGTGCTAAACAGGTTAGCAACATACTAGAAACATGCTAGCAAACACTTAGCTAAGTGATAAAGCATGCTATTACTGCAATTAAATAGGAATTTGCTGTAACTCAGGCATGGAACGTCCAATCTGCCCCAAACTTCACATGTTTGATAAGAATCATGGCCTGAACGCATGCCTATGCTCAAATTCAGTTATAGTAATAGCGCCACCTACTGGCAACAGGAAGTGACATGTTTAACACGTTGATGCCGTTCTAGCAACATGTTAAAAATGCCATTGAGTTCTAAACATGCTAGAAACATATTAAAACATGCTAGCAATACTTAGCTAAGTGCTAAAGCATGCTAATTCAATGAAACAGGACTTTGTTGTTACTCAAGAAGGCAATGTACAATCTACCCCAAACGTCACACGTTTGATAAGAGTTATCTCTTGAACACATGTCCATGCTCATATTTAGTTATAGTCATAGCGCCACCTGCTGGCAACAGGAAGTGACGTTTAACACTGTTCTTGACTCCTAATAACATATAAAAAAATGCCAGTAGGTGCTAAACATCCTACCAACATACTAGAGACATGCTAAAACATAATAGCAAACACTTAGCTAAGTGCTAAAGAATGATATTACTGCAATTAAATATGAATTTGCTGTAACTCAGGCATGGAATGTCCAATCTGCCCCAAACTTCACACTTTTGATAAGCGTTCTGTCCTGAACACATGACCATGCTTATATTCAGTTACAGTCATAGCGCCACCTGCTGGCAACAGGAAGTGACATGTTTAACACTGTTGTGGACTCCTAATAACATATAAAAAAGTGCCAGCAAGTGTTAAACATGCTAACAACATACTAGAAACATGCTAAAACATGCTAGCAAACTCTTAGCCAAGTGCTAAAGCATGCTATTATTGCAATTAAATAGGAATTTGCTGTAACTCAGGCATGGAATGTCCAATCTGCCCCAAACTTCACACTTTTGATAAGAGTCATGGCCTGAACACATCTACATGAGAATGTTCAGTTATAGTAATAGCGCCACCAACTGGCAACAGGAAGTGACATGTTTAACACGTTGATGCCGTTCTAGCAACATGTTAAAACATGCTAACAATGCTTAGCTAAGTTCTAAAGAATGCTAATTCAATGAAACATGACTTTGTTGTTACTCAAGAAGGCAATGTCCAATTTGCACCAAACTTCACATGTTTGATAAGAGTTCTGTCCTGAACACACATCCATGCTCATATTCAGTTATAGTCATAACGCCACCTACTGGCAACAGAAACTGACATGGTTAACACAGTAATGCAGTACTAACCACATAATTATTGTGTACTAAGCATGCTAGAAACAGACTGAACATGCTAGCAACACTTAGCTGAGTCATGAAGCATGCTATTATCACCATTATACAAAACATTTTGTAACTGACTTTGACATACTCTTACTATATATACCTCCTTAAATGTACATTTCCCAACCATGCTCTGCCTTCCTAAAGCCACCGAGTGTTGATGGCACGGGTGCGAGGGCCCTTTCATCGCTGCTTGCAGCTTTAATTATTATTATTCTTCTTCTTCTTCTCCGCATTGAATTGCATTTTTGAGGGCCTAAACATGCGCAAAAACTCACGAAACTTTGCACACGCGTCAGAACTGGCGAAAATTTACATCTGATATAGGTTTCAGAATTGGACGGGGCAAAACGGCTCGATAGCGCCACCTATAAAAGTTCAACGGAGTGCGCCTCCCGCAACGTTCCACGTACGTGCACGAAATTCGGTACATACATGTAATGACCTAATACCTACAAAAAAGTCTCTTGGAGCATAGCCCTAAACACAACAGGAAGTCAGCCATTTTGAACTTCCTCTCAGATTTTTGTGCAGTTTTTGCCATTTTCAGGCCTCGTACTTTAACGAACTCCTCCTACAGTTTTAATCTGATCATCTTCAAATTTGGTGAGTGTAATCTTAAGGCCTTTGCGACGTTAAATTGCGAAGATCTTGAGTTTTCGTCAAAGGGCGGGTCCTCGGCGGCCTGACAAATTTCGATGTTTCGCCATGAAACAGGAAGTTGCTGTAACTCAGGCATGGAATGTCCAATCTGCCCCAAACTTCACACTTTTGATAAGCGTTCTGTCCTGAACACATGACCATGCTCATATTCAGTTACAGTCATAGCGCCACCTGCTGGCAACAGGAAGTGACATGTTTAACACTGTTATGGACTCCTAATAACATATAAAAAAGTGCCAGCAAGTGCTAAACATGCTAACAACATAATAGAAGCATGCTAAAACATGCTAGCAAACTCTTAGCTAAGTGCTAAAGCATGCTATTATTGCAATTAAATAGGAATTTGCTGTAACTCAGGCATGGAATGTCCAATCTGCCCCAAACTTCACACTTTTGATAAGCGTTCTGTCCTGAACACATCTACATGAGAAAATTCAGGTATAGTAATAGCGCCACCTACTGGTAACAGGAAGTGTCATGTTTAACACGTTGATGCCATTCTAGCAACATGTTAAAAATGCCATTGACTTCTAAACATGCTAGAAACATGTTAAAACATGCTAGCAATACTTAGCTAAGTGCTAAAGCATGCTAATTCAATGAAACAGGATGTTGTTGTTACTCAAGAAGGCAATGTCCAATCTGCGCCAAACTTCACACATTTGATAAGAGTTATCTCTTGAACACATGTCCATGCTCATATTTAGTTATAGTCATAGCGCCACCTGCTGGCAACAGGAAGTGACGTTTAACACTGTTATGGACTCCTAATAACATATAAAAAAGTGCCAGCAAGTGTTAAACATGCTAACAACATACTAGAAACATGCTAAAACATGCTAGCAAACACTTAGCTAAGTGCTAAAGCATGCTATTGCTGCAATTAAATAGGAATTTGCTGTAACACAGGCATGGAATGTCCAATCTGCCTCAAACTTCACACGTTTGATAAGAGTCATGGCCTGAACACATCTACATGAGAATATTCAGTTATAGTAATAGCGCCACCTGCTGTCAACAGGAAGTGACATGTTTAACACTGTTGTGGTCTCCTAATAACATATAAAAAAGAGCCAGCAAGTGCTAAACAGGTTAGCAACATACTAGAAACATGCTAGCAAACACTTAGCTAAGTGCTAAAGCATGCTATCACTGCAATTAAATAGGAATTTGCTGTAACCCAGGCATGGAATGTCCAATCTGCCCCAAACTTCACACGTTTGATAAGAATCATGGCCTGAACACATGTCTATGCTCAAATTCAGTTATAGTAATAGCACCACCTACTGGCAACAGGAAGTGACATGTTTAACACGTTGATGCTGTTCTAGCAACATGTTAAAAATGCCATTGACTTCTAAACATGCTAGAAACATGTTAAAACATGCTAGCAATACTTAGCTAAGTGCTAAAGCATGCTAATTCAATGAAACAGGACTTTGTTGTTACTCAAGAAGGCAATGTACAATCTACCCCAAACTTCACACGTTTGATAAGAGTTATCTCTTGAACACATGTCCATGCTCATATTTAGTTATAGTCATAGCGCCACCTGCTGGCAACAGGAAGTGACGTTTAACACTGTTCTTGACTCCTAATAACATATAAAAAAAAGGCCAGTAGGTGCTAAACATCCTACCAACATACTAGAGACATGCTAAAACATACTAGCAAACACTTAGCTAAGTGCTAAAGAATTATATTACTGCAATTAAATATGAATTTGC
The DNA here is from genome assembly GCF_949319135.1 of Squalius cephalus. Taxonomy (NCBI): domain Eukaryota; kingdom Metazoa; phylum Chordata; class Actinopteri; order Cypriniformes; family Leuciscidae; genus Squalius; species Squalius cephalus. The sequence continues at coordinate 37,236,397 of NC_137123.1, read as the reverse complement.
TGTAACTCAGGCATGGAATGTCCAATCTGCCCCAAACTTCACACTTTTGATAAGCGTTCTGTCCTGAACACATGACCATGCTCATATTCAGTTACAGTCATAGCGCCACCTGCTGGCAACAGGAAGTGACATGTTTAACACTGTTATGGACTCCTAATAACATATAAAAAAGTGCCAGCAAGTGCTAAACATGCTAACAACATACTAGAAGCATGCTAAAACATGCTAGCAAACTCTTAGCTAAGTGCTAAAGCATGCTATTATTGCAATTAAATAGGAATTTGCTGTAACTCAGGCATGGAATGTCCAATCTGCCCCAAACTTCACACTTTTGATAAGCGTTCTGTCCTGAACACATCTACATGAGAACATTCAGTTATAGTAATAGCGCCACCTACTGGTAACAGGAAGTGTCATGTTTAACACGTTGATGCCATTCTAGCAACATGTTAAAAATGCCATTGACTTCTAAACATGCTAGAAACATGTTAAAACATGCTAGCAATACTTAGCTAAGTGCTAAAGCATGCTAATTCAATGAAACAGGATGTTGTTGTTACTCAAGAAGGCAATGTCCAATCTGCGCCAAACTTCACACTTTTAATAAACGTTCTGTCCTGAACACATGACCATGCTCATATTCAGTTACAGTCATAGTGCCACCTGCTGGCAACAGGAAGTGACATGTTAAACACTGTTGTGGACATAAAAACATATAAAAAAGTGCCAGCAAGTGCTAAACATGCTAACAACATACTAGAAAAATGCTAAAACATGCTAGCAAACACTTAGCTAAGTGCTAAAGCATGCTATTGCTGCAATTAAATAGGAATTTGCTGTAACACAGGCATGGAATGTCCAATCTGCCTCAAACTTCACACGTTTGATAAGAGTCATGGCCTGAACACATCTACATGAGAATATTCAGTTATAGTAATAGCGCCACCTGCTGTCAACAGGAAGTGACATGTTTAACACTGTTGTGGTCTCCTAATAACATATAAAAAAGAGCCAGCAAGTGCTAAACAGGTTAGCAACATACTAGAAACATGCTAGCAAACACTTAGCTAAGTGCTAAAGCATGCTATCACTGCAATTAAATAGGAATTTGCTGTAACCCAGGCATGGAATGTCCAATCTGCCCCAAACTTCACACGTTTGATAAGAATCATGGCCTGAACACATGTCTATGCTCAAATTCAGTTATAGTAATAGCGCCACCTACTGGCAACAGGAAGTGACATGTTTAACACGTTGATGCCGTTCTAGCAACATGTTAAAAATGCCATTGAGTTCTAAACATGTTAGAAACATATTAAAACATGCTAGCAATACTTAGCTAAGTGCTAAAGCATGCTAATTCAATGAAACAGGACTTTGTTGTTACTCAAGAAGGCAATGTACAATCTACCCCAAACTTCACACGTTTGATAAGAGTTATCTCTTGAACACATGTCCATGCTCATATTTAATTATAGTCATAGCGCCACCTGCTGGCAACAGGAAGTGATGTTTAACACTGTTCTTGACTCCTAATAACATATTAAAAAAATGCCAGTAGGTGCTAAACATCCTACCAACATACTAGAGACATGCTAAAACATACTAGCAAACACTTAGCTAAGTGCTAAAGAATGATATTACTGCAATTAAATATGAATTTGCTGTAACTCAGGCATGGAATGTCCAATCTGCCCCAAACTTCACACTTTTGATAAGCGTTCTGTCCTGAACACATGACCATGCTTATATTCAGTTACAGACATAGCGCCACCTGCTGGCAACAGGAAGTGACATGTTTAACACTGTTATGGACTCCTAATAACATATAAAAAAGTGCCAGCAAGTGTTAAACATGCTAACAACATATTATAAACATGCTAAAACATGCTAGCAAACTCTTAGCTAAGTGCTAAAGCATGCTATTATTGCAATTAAATAGGAATTTGCTGTAACTCTGGCATGGAATGTCCAATCTGCCCCAAACTTCACACTTTTGATAAGAGTCATGGCCTGAATACATCTACATGAGAATGTTCATTTATAGTAATAGCGCCACCTACTGGCAACAGGAAGTGACATGTTTAACACGTTGATGCCGTTCTAGCAACATGTTAAAAATGCCATTGAGTTCTAAACATGCTAGAAACATGTTAAAACATGCTAACAATGCTTAGCTAAGTGCTAAAGAATGCTAATTCAATGAAACATGACTTTTTTGTTACTCAAGAAGGCAATTTCCAATTTGCACCAAACTTCACACGTTTGATAAGAGTTCTGTCCTGAACACACATCCATGCTCATATTCAGCAATAGTCATAACGCCACCTACTGGCAACAGAAACTGACATGGTTAACACAGTAATACAGTACTAACCACATAATTATTGTGTACTAAGCATGCTAGAAACAGACTAAACATGCTAGCAACACTTAGCTGAGTCATGAAGCATGCTATTATCACCATTATACAAAACATTTTGTTACTAACTTTGACATACTCTTACTATATATACCTCCTTAAATGTACATTTCCCAACCATGCTCTGTCTTCCTAAAGCCACCGAGTGTTGATGGCACGGGTGCGAGGGCCCTTTCATCGCTGCTTGCAGCTTTAATTATTAGGGCCCGAGCACCGATGGTGTGAGGACCCTCTTGGAATTGCTCTGTTTATTATTATTATTATTATTCTTCTCCGCATTGAATTGCATTTTTGAGGGCCTAAACATGCGCGAAAACTCACGAAACTTTGCACACGCGTCAGAACTGGCGAAAATTTACATCTGATATAGGTTTCAGAATTGGACGGGGCAAAATGGCTCGATAGCGCCACCTATAAAAGTTCAACGGAGTGCGCCTCCTGCAACGTTCCACGTACGTGCACGAAATTCGGTACATACGTGTAATGACCTAATACCTACAAAAAAGTCTCTTGGAGCATAGCCCTAAACACAACAGGAAGTCAGCCATTTTGAACTTCCTCTCAGATTTTTGTGCAGTTTTTGCCATTTTCAGGCCTCGTACTTTAACGAACTCCTCCTACAGTTTTAATCTGATCATCTTCAAATTTGGTGAGTGTAATCTTAAGGCCTTTGCGACGTTAAATTGCGAAGATCTTGAGTTTTCGTCGAAGGGCGGGTCCTCGGCGGCCTTACAAATTTCGATGTTTCGCCATGAAACAGGAAGTTGCTGTAACTCAGGCATGGAATGTCCAATCTCCCCCAAACTTCACACGTTTGATAAGAGTTCTGTCCTGAACACATGGCCATGCTCATATTCAGTTATAGTCATAGCGCCACCTGCTGGCAACAGGAAGTGACATGTTTAACACTGTTATGGACTCCTAATAACATATAAAAAAGTGCCAGCAAGTGCGAAACATGCTAACAACATACTAGAAGCATGCTAAAACATGCTAGCAAACTCTTAGCTAAGTGCTAAAGCATGCTATTATTGCAATTAAATAGGAATTTGCTGTAACTCAGGCATGGAATGTCCAATCTGCCCCAAACTTCACACTTTTGATAAGCGTTCTGTCCTGAACACATCTACATGATAATATTCAGTTATAGTAATAGCGCCACCTACTGGCAACAGGAAGTGTCATGTTTAACACGTTGATGCCATTCTAGCAACATGTTAAAAATGCCATTGAGGTCTAAACATGCTAGAAACATGTTAAAACATGCTAGCAATACTTAGCTAAGTGCTAAAGCATGCTAATTCAATGAAACAGGATGTTGTTGTTACTCAAGAAGGCAATGTCCAATATGCGCCAAACTTCACACTTTTAATAAACGTTCTGTCCTGAACACATGACCATGCTCATATTCAGTTACAGTCATAGTGCCACCTGCTGGCAACAGGAAGTGACATGTTAAACACTGTTGTGGACATATAAAAACATATAAAAAAAGTGCCAGCAAGTGCTAAACATGCTAACAACATACTAGAAACATGCTAAAACATGCTAGCAAACACTTAGCTAAGTGCTAAAGCATGCTATTGCTGCAATTAAATAGGAATTTGCTGTAACACAGGCATGGAATGTCCAATCTGCCCCAAACTTCACACGTTTGATAAGAGTCATGGCCTGAACACATCTACATGAGAATATTCAGTTATAGTAATAGCGCCACCTGCTGTCAACAGGAAGTGACATGTTTAACACTGTTGTGGTCTCCTAATAACATATATAAAAGAGCCAGCAAGTGCTAAACAGGTTAGCAACATACTAGAAACATGCTAGCAAACACTTAGCTAAGTGATAAAGCATGCTATTACTGCAATTAAATAGGAATTTGCTGTAACTCAGGCATGGAACGTCCAATCTGCCCCAAACTTCACATGTTTGATAAGAATCATGGCCTGAACGCATGCCTATGCTCAAATTCAGTTATAGTAATAGCGCCACCTACTGGCAACAGGAAGTGACATGTTTAACACGTTGATGCCGTTCTAGCAACATGTTAAAAATGCCATTGAGTTCTAAACATGCTAGAAACATATTAAAACATGCTAGCAATACTTAGCTAAGTGCTAAAGCATGCTAATTCAATGAAACAGGACTTTGTTGTTACTCAAGAAGGCAATGTACAATCTACCCCAAACGTCACACGTTTGATAAGAGTTATCTCTTGAACACATGTCCATGCTCATATTTAGTTATAGTCATAGCGCCACCTGCTGGCAACAGGAAGTGACGTTTAACACTGTTCTTGACTCCTAATAACATATAAAAAAATGCCAGTAGGTGCTAAACATCCTACCAACATACTAGAGACATGCTAAAACATAATAGCAAACACTTAGCTAAGTGCTAAAGAATGATATTACTGCAATTAAATATGAATTTGCTGTAACTCAGGCATGGAATGTCCAATCTGCCCCAAACTTCACACTTTTGATAAGCGTTCTGTCCTGAACACATGACCATGCTTATATTCAGTTACAGTCATAGCGCCACCTGCTGGCAACAGGAAGTGACATGTTTAACACTGTTGTGGACTCCTAATAACATATAAAAAAGTGCCAGCAAGTGTTAAACATGCTAACAACATACTAGAAACATGCTAAAACATGCTAGCAAACTCTTAGCCAAGTGCTAAAGCATGCTATTATTGCAATTAAATAGGAATTTGCTGTAACTCAGGCATGGAATGTCCAATCTGCCCCAAACTTCACACTTTTGATAAGAGTCATGGCCTGAACACATCTACATGAGAATGTTCAGTTATAGTAATAGCGCCACCAACTGGCAACAGGAAGTGACATGTTTAACACGTTGATGCCGTTCTAGCAACATGTTAAAACATGCTAACAATGCTTAGCTAAGTTCTAAAGAATGCTAATTCAATGAAACATGACTTTGTTGTTACTCAAGAAGGCAATGTCCAATTTGCACCAAACTTCACATGTTTGATAAGAGTTCTGTCCTGAACACACATCCATGCTCATATTCAGTTATAGTCATAACGCCACCTACTGGCAACAGAAACTGACATGGTTAACACAGTAATGCAGTACTAACCACATAATTATTGTGTACTAAGCATGCTAGAAACAGACTGAACATGCTAGCAACACTTAGCTGAGTCATGAAGCATGCTATTATCACCATTATACAAAACATTTTGTAACTGACTTTGACATACTCTTACTATATATACCTCCTTAAATGTACATTTCCCAACCATGCTCTGCCTTCCTAAAGCCACCGAGTGTTGATGGCACGGGTGCGAGGGCCCTTTCATCGCTGCTTGCAGCTTTAATTAGGGCCCGAGCACCGATGGTGTGAGGACCCTCTTGGAATTGCTCTGTTTATTATTATTATTATTATTCTTCTCCGCATTTAATTGCATTTTTGAGGGCCTAAACATGCTCGAAAACTCACAAAACTTTGCACACGCGTCAGAACTGGCGAAAATTTACATCTGATATAGGTTTCAGAATTGGACGGGGCAAAATGGCTCGATAGCGCCACCTATAAAAGTTCAACGGAGTGCGCCTCCCGCAACGTTCCACGTACGTGCACAAAATTCGGTACATACATGTAATGACCTAATACCTACAAAAAAGTCTCTTGGAGCATAGCCCTAAACACAACAGGAAGTCAGCCATTTTGAACTTCCTCTCAGATTTTTGTGCAGTTTTTGCCATTTTCAGGCCTCGTACTTTAACGAACTCCTCCTACAGTTTTAATCTGATCATCTTCAAATTTGGTGAGTGTAATCTTAAGGCCTTTGTGACGTTAAATTGCGAAGATCTTGAGTTTTCGTCGAAGGGCGGGTCCTCGGCGGCCTGACAAATTTCGATGTTTCGCCATGAAACAGGAAGTTGCTGTAACTCAGGCATGGAATGTCCAATCTGCCCCAAACTTCACACGTTTGATAAGCGTTCTGTCCTGAACACATGACCATGCTCATATTCAGTTATAGTCATAGCGCCACCTGCTGGCAACAGGAAGTGACATGTTTAACACTGTTATGGACTCCTAATAACATATAAAAAAGTGCCAGCAAGTGCTAAACATGCTAACAACATACTAGAAGCATGCTAAAACATGCTAGCAAACTCTTAGCTAAGTGCTAAAGCATGCTATTATTGCAATTAAATAGGAACTTGCTGTAACTCAGGCATGGAATGTCCAATCTGCCCCAAACTTCACACGTTTGATAAGAGTCATGGCCTGAACACATCTACATGAGAATATTCAGTTATAGTAATAGCGCCACCTGCTGTCAACAGGAAGTGACATGTTTAACACTGTTGTGGTCTCCTAATAACATATAAAAAAAGAGCCAGCAAGTGTTAAACAGGTTAGCAACATACTAGAAACATGCTAGCAAACACTTAGCTAAGTGCTAAAGCATGCTATTACTGCAATTAAATAGGAATTTGCTGTAACTCAGGCATGGAATGTCCAATCTACCCCAAACTTCACACGTTTGATAAGAATCATGGCCTGAACACATGTCTATGCTCAAATTCAGTTATAGTAATAGCGCCACCTACTGGCAACAGGAAGTGACATGTTTAACACGTTGATGCCGTTCTAGCAACATGTTAAAAATGCCATTGAGTTCTAAACATGCTAGAAACATATTAAAACATGCTAGCAATACTTACCTAAGTGCTAAAGCATGCTAATTCAATGAAACAGGACTTTGTTGTTACTCAAGAAGGCAATGTACAATCTACCCCAAACTTCACACGTTTGATAAGAGTTATCTCTTGAACACATGTCCATGCTCATATTTAGTTATAGTCATAGCGCCACCTGCTGGCAACAGGAAGTGACGTTTAACACTGTTCATGACTCCTAATAACATATAAAAAAATGCCAGTAGGTGCTAAACATCCTACCAACATACTAGAGAAATGCTAAAACATACTAGCAAACACTTAACTAAGTGCTAAAGAATGATATTACTGCAATTAAATATGAATTTGCTGTAACTCAGGCATGGAATGTCCAATCTGCCCCAAACTTCACACTTTTGATAAGCGTTCTGTCCTGAACACATGACCATGCTTATATTCAGTTACAGTCATAGCGTCACCTGCTGGCAACAGGAAGTGACATGTTTAACACTGTTATGGACTCCTAATAACATATAAAAAAGTGCCAGCAAGTGTTAAACATGCTAACAACATACTAGAAACATGCTAAAACATGCTAGCAAACTCTTAGCTAAGTGCTAAAGCATGCTATTATTGCAATTAAATAGGAATTTGCTGTAACTCAGGCATGGAATGTCCAATCTGCCCCAAACTTCACACTTTTAATAAGAGTCATGGCCTGAACACATCTACATGAGAATGTTCAGTTATAGTAATAGCGCCACCTACTGGCAACAGGAAGTGACATGTTTAACACATTGATGCCGTTCTAGCAACATGTTAAAAATGCCATTGAGTTCTAAACATGCTAGAAACATGTTAAAACATGCTAACAATGCTTAGCTAAGTGCTAAAGAATGCTAATTCAGTGAAACATGACTTTGTTGTTACTCAAGAAGGCAATGTCCAATTTGCACCAAACTTCACACGTTTGATAAGAGTTCTGTCCTGAACACACATCCATGCTCATATTCAGTTATAGTCATAACGCCACCTACTGGCAACAGAAACTGACATGGTTAACACAGTAATGCAGTACTAACCACATAATTATTGTGTACTAAGCATGCTAGAAACAGACTAAACATGCTAGCAACACTTAGCTGAGTCATGAAGCATGCTATTATCACCATTATACAAAACATTTTGTAACTTACTTTGACATACTCTTACTATATATACCTCCTTAAATGTACATTTCCCAACCATGCTCTGTCTTCCTAAAGCCATTGAGTGTTGATGGCACGGGTGCGAGGGCCCTTTCATCGCTGCTTGCAGCTTTAATTATTATTATTCTTCTTCTTCTTCTCCGCATTTAATTGCATTTTTGAGGGCCTAAACATGCTCGAAAACTCACGAAACTTTGCACACGCGTCAGAACTGGCGAAAATTTACATCTGATATAGGTTTCAGAATTGGACGGGGCAAAATGGCTCGATAGCGCCACCTATAAAAGTTCAACGGAGTGCGCCTCCCGCAACGTTCCACGTACGTGCACGAAATTCGGTACATACATGTAATGACCTAATACCTACAAAAAAGTCTCTTGGAGCATAGCCCTAAACACAACAGGAAGTCAGCCATTTTGAACTTCCTCTCAGATTTTTGTGCAGTTTTTGCCATTTTCAGGCCTCGTACTTTAACGAACTCCTCCTACAGTTTTAATCTGATCATCTTCAAATTTGGTGAGTGTAATCTTAAGGCCTTTGCGACGTTAAATTGCGAAGATCTTGAGTTTTCGTCAAAGGGCGGGTCCTCGGCGGCCTGACAAATTTCGATGTTTCGCCATGAAACAGGAAGTTGCTGTAACTCAGGCATGGAATGTCCAATCTGCCCCAAACTTCACACTTTTGATAAGCGTTCTGTCCTGAACACATGACCATGCTCATATTCAGTTACAGTCATAGCGCCACCTGCTGGCAACAGGAAGTGACATGTTTAACACTGATATGGACTCCTAATAACATATAAAAAAGTGCCAGCAAGTGCTAAACATGCTAACAACATAATAGAAGCATGCTAAAACATGCTAGCAAACTCTTAGCTAAGTGCTAAAGCATGCTATTATTGCAATTAAATAGGAATTTGCTGTAACTCAGGCATGGAATGTCCAATCTGCCCCAAACTTCACACTTTTGATAAGCGTTCTGTCCTGAACACATCTACATGAGAAAATTCAGTTATAGTAATAGCGCCACCTACTGGTAACAGGAAGTGACATGTTTAACACTCTTGTGGTCTCCTAATAACATATAAAAAAGAGCCAACAAGTGCTAAACAGGTTAGCAACATACTAGAAACATGCTAGCAAACACTTAGCTAAGTGCTAAAGCATGCTATTACTGCAATTAAATAGGAATTTGCTGTAACTCAGGCATGTAATGTCCAATCTGCCCCAAACTTCACACATTTGATAAGAATCATGGCCTGAACACATGTCTATGCTCAAATTCAGTTATAGTAATAGCACCACCTACTGGCAACAGGAAGTGACATGTTTAACACTTTGATGCCGTTCTAGCAACATGTTAAAAATGCCATTGAGTTCTATACATGCTAGAAACATGTTAAAACATGCTAGCAGTACTTAGCTAAGTGCTAAACCATGCTAATTCAATGAAACAGGACTTTGTTGTTACTCAAGAAGGCAATGTACAATCTACCCCAAACTTCACACGTTTGATAAGAGTTATCTCTTGAACACATGTCCATGCTCATATTTAGTTATAGTCATAGCGCCACCTGCTGGCAACAGGAAGTGACGTTTAACACTGTTCTTGACTCCTAATAACATATAAAAAAATGCAAGTAGGTGCTAAACATCCTACCAACATACTAGAGACTTGCTAAAACATACTAGCAAACACTTAGCTAAGTGCTAAAGAATGATATTACTGCAATTAAATATGAATTTGCTGTAACTCAGGCAAGGAATGTCCAATCTGCCCCAAACTTCACACTTTTGATAAGCGTTCTGTCCTGAACACATGATCATGCTTACAGTCATAGCGCCACCTGCTGGCAGCAGGAAGTGACATGTTTAACACTGTTATGGACTCCTAATAACATATAAAAAAGTGCCAGCAAGTGCTAAACATGCTAACAACATACTAGAAACATGCTAAAACATGCTAGCAAACTCTTAGCTAAGTGCTAAAGCATGCTATTATTGCAATTAAATAGGAATTTGCTGTAATTCAGGCATGGAATGTCCAATCTGCCCCAAACTTCACACATTTGATAAGAATCATGGCCTGAACACATGTCTATGCTCAAATTCAGTTATAGTAATAGCGCCACCTACTGGCAACAGGAAGTGACATGTTTAACACTTTTATGCCGTTCTAGCAACATGTTAAAAATGCCATTGAGTTCTAAACATGCTAGAAACATGTTAAAACATGCTAACAATGCTTAGCTAAGTGCTAAAGAATGTTAATTCAATGAAACATGACTTTGTTGTTACTCAAGAAGGCAATGTCCAATTTGCACCAAACTTCACACGTTTGATAAGAGTTCTGTCCTGAACACACATCCATGCTCATATTCAGTTATAGCCATAACGCCACCTACTGGCAACAGAAACTGACATGGTTAACACCGTAATGCAGTACTAACCACATAATTATTGTGTACTAAGCATGCTAGAAACAGACTAAACATGCTAGCAACACTTAGCTGAGTCATGAAGCATGCTATTATCACCATTATACAAAACATTTTGTAACTGACTTTGACATACTCTTACTATATATACCTCCTTAAATGTACATTTCCCAACCATGCTCTGTCTTCCTAAAGCCACCGAGTGTTGATGGCACGGGTGCGAGGGCCCTTTCATCGCTGCTTGCAGCTTTAATTAGGGCCCGAGCACCGATGGTGTGAGGACCCTCTTGGAATTGCTCTGTTTATTATTATTATTAGGGCCCGAGCACCGATGGTGTGAGGACCCTCTTGGAATTGCTCTATTTATTATTATTATTATTATTATTCTCCGCATTGAATTGCATTTTTGAGGGCCTAAACATGCTCGAAAACTCACGAAACTTTGCACACGCGTCAGAACTGGCGAAAATTTACATCTGATATAGGTTTCAGAATTGGACGGGGCAAAATGGCTCGATAGCGCCACCTATAAAAGTTCAACGGAGTGCGCCTCCCGCAACATTCCACGTACGTGCACGAAATTCGGTACATACATGTAATGACCTAATACCTACAAAAAAGTCTCTTGGAGCATAGCCCTAAACACAACAGGAAGTCAGCCATTTTGAACTTCCTCTCAGATTTTTGTGCAGTTTTTGCCATTTTCAGGCCTCGTACTTTAACGAACTCCTCCTACAGTTTTAATCTGATCATCTTCGAATTTGGTGAGTGTAATCTTAAGGCCTTTGCGACGTTAAATTGCGAAGATCTTGAGTTTTCGTCGAAGGGCGGGTCCTCGGCGGCCTTACAAATTTCGATGTTTCGCCATGAAACAGGAAGTTGCTGTAACTCAGGCATGGAATGTCCAATCTGCCCCAAACTTCACACGTTTGATAAGAGTTCTGCCCTGAACACATGACCATGCTCATATTCAGTTATAGTCATAGCGCCACCTGCTGGCAACAGGAAGTGACATGTTTAACACTGTTATGGACTCCTAATAACATATAAAAAAGTGCCAGCAAGTGCTAAACATGCTAACAACATACTAGAAGCATGCTAAAACATGCTAGCAAACACTTAGCTAAGTGCTAAAGCATGCTATTATTGCAATTAAATAGGAATTTGCTGTAACTCAGGCATGGAATGTCCAATCTGCCCCAAACTTCACACTTTTGATAAGCGTTCTGTCCTGAACACATCTACATGAGAATATTCAGTTATAGTAATAGCGCCACCTACTGGCAACAGGAAGTGTCATGTTTAACACGTTGATGCCATTCTAGCAACATGTTAAAAATGCCATTGAGGTCTAAACATGCTAGAAACATGTTAAAACATGCTAGCTAATGTTAAAACATGCTAGCAATACTTAGCTAAGTGGTAAAGCATGCTAATTCAATGAAACAGGATGTTGTTGTTACTCAAGAAGGCAATGTCCAATCTGCGCCAAACTTCACACTTTTAATAAACGTTCTGTCCTGAACACATGACCATGCTCATATTCAGTTACAGTCATAGTGCCACCTGCTGGCAACAGGAAGTGACATGTTAAACACTGTTGTGGACATATAAAAACATAAAAAAGTGCCAGCAAGTGCTAAACATGCTAACAACATACTAGAAACATGCTAAAACATGCTAGCAAACTCTTAGCTAAGTGCTAAAGCAGGCTATTGCTGCAATTAAATAGGAATTTGCTGTAACACAGGCATGGAATGTCCAATCTGCCCCAAACTTCACACGTTTGATAAGAGTCATGGCCTGAACACATCTACATGAGAATATTCAGTTATAGTAATAGCGCCACCTGCTGTCAACAGGAAATGACATGTTTAACACTGTTGTGGTCTCCTAATAACATATAAAAAAGAGCCAGCAAGTGCTAAACAGGTTAGCAACATACTAGAAACATGCTAGCAAACACTTAGCTAAGTGCTAAAGCATGCTATTACTGCAATTAAATAGGAATTTGCTGTAACTCAGGCATGGAATGTCCAATCTGCCCCAAACTTCACACGTTTGATAAGAATCATGGCCTGAACACATGTCTATGCTCAAATTCAGTTATAGCGCCACCTACTGGCAACAGGAAGTGACATGTTTAACACGTTGATGCCGTTCTAGCAACATGTTAAAAATGCCATTGAGTTCTAAACATGCTAGAAACATGTTAAAACATGCTAGCAATACTTAGCTAAGTGCTAAAGCATGCTAATTCAATGAAACAGGACTTTGTTGTTACTCAAGAAGGCAATGTACAATCTACCCCAAACTTCACACGTTTGATAAGAGTTATCTCTTGAACACATGTCCATGCTCATATTTAGTTATAGTCATAGCGCCACCTGCTGGCAACAGGAAGTGACGTTTAACATTGTTCTTGACTCCTAATAACATATAAAAAAAATGCCAGTAGGTGCTAAACATCCTACCAACATACTAGAGACATGCTAAAACATACTAGCAAACACTTAGCTAAGTGCTAAAGAATGATATTACTGTAATTAAATATGAATTTGCTGTAACTCAGGCATGGGATGTCCAATCTGCCCCAAACTTCACACTTTTGATAAGCATTCTGTCCTGAACACATGACCATGCTTATATTCAGTTACAGTCATAGCGCCACCTGCTGGCAACAGGAAGTGACATGTTTAACACTGTTATGGACTCCTAATAACATATAAAAAAGTGCCAGCAAGTGTTAAACATGCTAACAACATACTAAAAACATGCTCAAACATGCTAGCAAACTCTTAGCTAAGTGCTAAAGCATGCTATTATTGTAATTAAATAGGAATTTGCTGTAACTCAGGCATGGAATGTCCAATCTGCCCCAAACTTCACACTTTTGATAAGAGTCATGGCCTGAACACATCTACAAGAGAATGTTCAGTTATAGTAATAGTGCCACCTACTGGCAACAGGAAGTGACATGTTTAACACGTTGATGCCGTTCTAGCAACATGTTAAAAATGCCATTGAGTTCTAAACATGCTAGAAACATGTTAAAACATGCTAACAATGCTTAGCTAAGTGCTAAAGAATGCTAATTCAATGAAACATGACTTTGTTGTTACTCAAGAGCTGAGTCATGAAGCATGCTATTATCACCATTATACAAAACATTTTGTAACTGACTTTGACATACTCTTACTATATATCCCTCCTTAAATGTACATTTCCCAACCATGCTCTGCCTTCCTAAAGCCACCGAGTGTTGATGGCACGGGTGCGAGGGCCCTTTCATCGCTGCTTGCAGCTTTAATTATTAGGGCCCGAGCACCGATGGTGTGAGGACCCTCTTGGAATTGCTCTGTTTATTATTATTATTATTATTCTTCTCCGCATTGAATTGCATTTTTGAGGGCCTAAACATGCGCGAAAACTCACGAAACTTTGCACACGCGTCAGAACTGGCGAAAATTTACATCTGATATAGGTTTCAGAATTGGACGGGGCAAAATGGCTCGATAGCGCCACCTATAAAAGTTCAACGGAGTGCGCCTCCTGCAACGTTCCACGTACGTGCACGAAATTCGGTACATACGTGTAATGACCTAATACCTACAAAAAAGTCTCTTGGAGCATAGCCCTAAACACAACAGGAAGTCAGCCATTTTGAACTTCCTCTCAGATTTTTGTGCAGTTTTTGCCATTTTCAGGCCTCGTACTTTAACGAACTCCTCCTACAGTTTTAATCTGATCATCTTCAAATTTGGTGAGTGTAATCTTAAGGCCTTTGCGACGTTAAATTGCGAAGATCTTGAGTTTTCGTCGAAGGGCGGGTCCTCGGCGGCCTTACAAATTTCGATGTTTCGCCATGAAACAGGAAGTTGCTGTAACTCAGGCATGGAATGTCCAATCTCCCCCAAACTTCACACGTTTGATAAGAGTTCTGTCCTGAACACATGGCCATGCTCATATTCAGTTATAGTCATAGCGCCACCTGCTGGCAACAGGAAGTGACATGTTTAACACTGTTATGGACTCCTAATAACATATAAAAAAGTGCCAGCAAGTGCGAAACATGCTAACAACATACTAGAAGCATGCTAAAACATGCTAGCAAACTCTTAGCTAAGTGCTAAAGCATGCTATTATTGCAATTAAATAGGAATTTGCTGTAACTCAGGCATGGAATGTCCAATCTGCCCCAAACTTCACACTTTTGATAAGCGTTCTGTCCTGAACACATCTACATGATAATATTCAGTTATAGTAATAGCGCCACCTACTGGCAACAGGAAGTGTCATGTTTAACACGTTGATGCCATTCTAGCAACATGTTAAAAATGCCATTGAGGTCTAAACATGCTAGAAACATGTTAAAACATGCTAGCAATACTTAGCTAAGTGCTAAAGCATGCTAATTCAATGAAACAGGATGTTGTTGTTACTCAAGAAGGCAATGTCCAATATGCGCCAAACTTCACACTTTTAATAAACGTTCTGTCCTGAACACATGACCATGCTCATATTCAGTTACAGTCATAGTGCCACCTGCTGGCAACAGGAAGTGACATGTTAAACACTGTTGTGGACATATAAAAACATATAAAAAAAGTGCCAGCAAGTGCTAAACATGCTAACAACATACTAGAAACATGCTAAAACATGCTAGCAAACACTTAGCTAAGTGCTAAAGCATGCTATTGCTGCAATTAAATAGGAATTTGCTGTAACACAGGCATGGAATGTCCAATCTGCCCCAAACTTCACACGTTTGATAAGAGTCATGGCCTGAACACATCTACATGAGAATATTCAGTTATAGTAATAGCGCCACCTGCTGTCAACAGGAAGTGACATGTTTAACACTGTTGTGGTCTCCTAATAACATATATAAAAGAGCCAGCAAGTGCTAAACAGGTTAGCAACATACTAGAAACATGCTAGCAAACACTTAGCTAAGTGATAAAGCATGCTATTACTGCAATTAAATAGGAATTTGCTGTAACTCAGGCATGGAACGTCCAATCTGCCCCAAACTTCACATGTTTGATAAGAATCATGGCCTGAACGCATGCCTATGCTCAAATTCAGTTATAGTAATAGCGCCACCTACTGGCAACAGGAAGTGACATGTTTAACACGTTGATGCCGTTCTAGCAACATGTTAAAAATGCCATTGAGTTCTAAACATGCTAGAAACATATTAAAACATGCTAGCAATACTTAGCTAAGTGCTAAAGCATGCTAATTCAATGAAACAGGACTTTGTTGTTACTCAAGAAGGCAATGTACAATCTACCCCAAACGTCACACGTTTGATAAGAGTTATCTCTTGAACACATGTCCATGCTCATATTTAGTTATAGTCATAGCGCCACCTGCTGGCAACAGGAAGTGACGTTTAACACTGTTCTTGACTCCTAATAACATATAAAAAAATGCCAGTAGGTGCTAAACATCCTACCAACATACTAGAGACATGCTAAAACATAATAGCAAACACTTAGCTAAGTGCTAAAGAATGATATTACTGCAATTAAATATGAATTTGCTGTAACTCAGGCATGGAATGTCCAATCTGCCCCAAACTTCACACTTTTGATAAGCGTTCTGTCCTGAACACATGACCATGCTTATATTCAGTTACAGTCATAGCGCCACCTGCTGGCAACAGGAAGTGACATGTTTAACACTGTTGTGGACTCCTAATAACATATAAAAAAGTGCCAGCAAGTGTTAAACATGCTAACAACATACTAGAAACATGCTAAAACATGCTAGCAAACTCTTAGCCAAGTGCTAAAGCATGCTATTATTGCAATTAAATAGGAATTTGCCGTAACTCAGGCATGGAATGTCCAATCTGCCCCAAACTTCACACTTTTGATAAGAGTCATGGCCTGAACACATCTACATGAGAATGTTCAGTTATAGTAATAGCGCCACCAACTGGCAACAGGAAGTGACATGTTTAACACGTTGATGCCGTTCTAGCAACATGTTAAAACATGCTAACAATGCTTAGCTAAGTTCTAAAGAATGCTAATTCAATGAAACATGACTTTGTTGTTACTCAAGAAGGCAATGTCCAATTTGCACCAAACTTCACATGTTTGATAAGAGTTCTGTCCTGAACACACATCCATGCTCATATTCAGTTATAGTCATAACGCCACCTACTGGCAACAGAAACTGACATGGTTAACACAGTAATGCAGTACTAACCACATAATTATTGTGTACTAAGCATGCTAGAAACAGACTGAACATGCTAGCAACACTTAGCTGAGTCATGAAGCATGCTATTATCACCATTATACAAAACATTTTGTAACTGACTTTGACATACTCTTACTATATATACCTCCTTAAATGTACATTTCCCAACCATGCTCTGCCTTCCTAAAGCCACCGAGTGTTGATGGCACGGGTGCGAGGGCCCTTTCATCGCTGCTTGCAGCTTTAATTATTATTATTCTTCTTCTTCTTCTCCGCATTTAATTGCATTTTTGAGGGCCTAAACATGCTCGAAAACTCACGAAACTTTGCACACGCGTCAGAACTGGCGAAAATTTACATCTGATATAGGTTTCAGAATTGGACGGGGCAAAATGGCTCGATAGCGCCACCTATAAAAGTTCAACGGAGTGCGCCTCCCGCAACGTTCCATGTACGTGCACGAAATTCGGTACATACATGTAATGACCTAATACCTACAAAAAAGTCTCTTGGAGCATAGCCCTAAACACAACAGGAAGTCAGCCATTTTGAACTTCCTCTCAGATTTTTGTGCAGTTTTTGCCATTTTCAGGCCTCGTACTTTAACGAACTCCTCCTACAGTTTTAATCTGATCATCTTCAAATTTGGTGAGTGTAATCTTAAGGCCTTTGCGACGTTAAATTGCGAAGATCTTGAGTTTTCGTCAAAGGGCGGGTCCTCGGCGGCCTGACAAATTTCGATGTTTCGCCATGAAACAGGAAGTTGCTGTAACTCAGGCATGGAATGTCCAATCTGCCCCAAACTTCACACTTTTGATAAGCGTTCTGTCCTGAACACATGACCATGCTCATATTCAGTTACAGTCATAGCGCCACCTGCTGGCAACAGGAAGTGACATGTTTAACACTGATATGGACTCCTAATAACATATAAAAAAGTGCCAGCAAGTGCTAAACATGCTAACAACATAATAGAAGCATGCTAAAACATGCTAGCAAACTCTTAGCTAAGTGCTAAAGCATGCTATTATTGCAATTAAATAGGAATTTGCTGTAACTCAGGCATGGAATGTCCAATCTGCCCCAAACTTCACACTTTTGATAAGCGTTCTGTCCTGAACACATCTACATGAGAAAATTCAGTTATAGTAATAGCGCCACCTACTGGTAACAGGAAGTGACATGTTTAACACTCTTGTGGTCTCCTAATAACATATAAAAAAGAGCCAACAAGTGCTAAACAGGTTAGCAACATACTAGAAACATGCTAGCAAACACTTAGCTAAGTGCTAAAGCATGCTATTACTGCAATTAAATAGGAATTTGCTGTAACTCAGGCATGTAATGTCCAATCTGCCCCAAACTTCACACATTTGATAAGAATCATGGCCTGAACACATGTCTATGCTCAAATTCAGTTATAGTAATAGCACCACCTACTGGCAACAGGAAGTGACATGTTTAACACTTTGATGCCGTTCTAGCAACATGTTAAAAATGCCATTGAGTTCTATACATGCTAGAAACATGTTAAAACATGCTAGCAGTACTTAGCTAAGTGCTAAACCATGCTAATTCAATGAAACAGGACTTTGTTGTTACTCAAGAAGGCAATGTACAATCTACCCCAAACTTCACACGTTTGATAAGAGTTATCTCTTGAACACATGTCCATGCTCATATTTAGTTATAGTCATAGCGCCACCTGCTGGCAACAGGAAGTGACGTTTAACACTGTTCTTGACTCCTAATAACATATAAAAAAATGCAAGTAGGTGCTAAACATCCTACCAACATACTAGAGACTTGCTAAAACATACTAGCAAACACTTAGCTAAGTGCTAAAGAATGATATTACTGCAATTAAATATGAATTTGCTGTAACTCAGGCAAGGAATGTCCAATCTGCCCCAAACTTCACACTTTTGATAAGCGTTCTGTCCTGAACACATGATCATGCTTACAGTCATAGCGCCACCTGCTGGCAGCAGGAAGTGACATGTTTAACACTGTTATGGACTCCTAATAACATATAAAAAAGTGCCAGCAAGTGCTAAACATGCTAACAACATACTAGAAACATGCTAAAACATGCTAGCAAACTCTTAGCTAAGTGCTAAAGCATGCTATTATTGCAATTAAATAGGAATTTGCTGTAATTCAGGCATGGAATGTCCAATCTGCCCCAAACTTCACACATTTGATAAGAATCATGGCCTGAACACATGTCTATGCTCAAATTCAGTTATAGTAATAGCGCCACCTACTGGCAACAGGAAGTGACATGTTTAACACTTTTATGCCGTTCTAGCAACATGTTAAAAATGCCATTGAGTTCTAAACATGCTAGAAACATGTTAAAACATGCTAACAATGCTTAGCTAAGTGCTAAAGAATGTTAATTCAATGAAACATGACTTTGTTGTTACTCAAGAAGGCAATGTCCAATTTGCACCAAACTTCACACGTTTGATAAGAGTTCTGTCCTGAACACACATCCATGCTCATATTCAGTTATAGTCATAACGCCACCTACTGGCAACAGAAACTGACATGGTTAACACCGTAATGCAGTACTAACCACATAATTATTGTGTACTAAGCATGCTAGAAACAGACTAAACATGCTAGCAACACTTAGCTGAGTCATGAAGCATGCTATTATCACCATTATACAAAACATTTTGTAACTGACTTTGACATACTCTTACTATATATACCTCCTTAAATGTACATTTCCCAACCATGCTCTGTCTTCCTAAAGCCACCGAGTGTTGATGGCACGGGTGCGAGGGCCCTTTCATCGCTGCTTGCAGCTTTAATTAGGGCCCGAGCACCGATGGTGTGAGGACCCTCTTGGAATTGCTCTGTTTATTATTATTAGGGCCCGAGCACCGATGGTGTGAGGACCCTCTTGGAATTGCTCTGTTTATTATTAGGGCCCGAGCACCGATGGTGTGAGGACCCTCTTGGAATTGCTCTGTTTATTATTATTATTATTATTCTTCTCCGCATTGAATTGCATTTTTGAGGGCCTAAACATGCGCGAAAACTCACGAAACTTTGCACACGCGTCAGAACTGGCGAAAATTTACATCTGATATAGGTTTCAGAATTGGACGGGGCAAAATGGCTCGATAGCGCCACCTATAAAAGTTCAACGGAGTGCGCCTCCCGCAACGTTCAACGTACGTGCACGAAATTCGGTACATACGTGTAATGACCTAATACCTACAAAAAAGTCTCTTGGAGCATAGCCCTAAACACAACAGAAAGTCAGCCATTTTGAACTTCCTCTCAGATTTTTGTGCAGTTTTTGCCATTTTCAGGCCTCGTACTTTAACGAACTCCTCCTACAGTTTTAATCTGATCATCTTCAAATTTGGTGAGTGTAATCTTAAGGCCTTTGCGACGTTAAATTGCGAAGATCTTGAGTTTTCGTCGAAGGGCGGGTCCTCGGCGGCCTTACAAATTTCGATGTTTCGCCATGAAACAGGAAGTTGCTGTAACTCAGGCATGGAATGTCCAATCTGCCCCAAACTTCACACGTTTGATAAGAGTTCTGTCCTGAACACATGACCATGCTTATATTCAGTTACAGACATAGCGCCACCTGCTGGCAACAGGAAGTGACATGTTTAACACTGTTATGGACTCCTAATAACATATAAAAAAGTGCCAGCAAGTGTTAAACATGCTAACAACATATTATAAACATGCTAAAACATGCTAGCAAACTCTTAGCTAAGTGCTAAAGCATGCTATTATTGCAATTAAATAGGAATTTGCTGTAACTCTGGCATGGAATGTCCAATCTGCCCCAAACTTCACACTTTTGATAAGAGTCATGGCCTGAATACATCTACATGAGAATGTTCATTTATAGTAATAGCGCCACCTACTGGCAACAGGAAGTGACATGTTTAACACGTTGATGCCGTTCTAGCAACATGTTAAAAATGCCATTGAGTTCTAAACATGCTAGAAACATGTTAAAACATGCTAACAATGCTTAGCTAAGTGCTAAAGAATGCTAATTCAATGAAACATGACTTTTTTGTTACTCAAGAAGGCAATTTCCAATTTGCACCAAACTTCACATGTTTGATAAGAGTTCTGTCCTGAACACACATCCATGCTCATATTCAGCAATAGTCATAACGCCACCTACTGGCAACAGAAACTGACATGGTTAACACAGTAATACAGTACTAACCACATAATTATTGTGTACTAAGCATGCTAGAAACAGACTAAACATGCTAGCAACACTTAGCTGAGTCATGAAGCATGCTATTATCACCATTATACAAAACATTTTGTTACTAACTTTGACATACTCTTACTATATATACCTCCTTAAATGTACATTTCCCAACCATGCTCTGTCTTCCTAAAGCCACCGAGTGTTGATGGCACGGGTGCGAGGGCCCTTTCATCGCTGCTTGCAGCTTTAATTATTATTATTATTATTCTTCTCCGCATTTAATTGCATTTTTGAGGGCCTAAACATGCTCGAAAACTCACGAAACTTTGCACACGCGTCAGAACTGGCGAAAATTTACATCTGATATAGGTTTCAGAATTGGACGGGGCAAAATGGCTCGATAGCGCCACCTATAAAAGTTCAACGGAGTGCGCCTCCCGCAACGTTCCACGTACGTGCACGAAATTCGGTACATACATGTAATGACCTAATACCTACAAAAAAGTCTCTTGGAGCATAGCCCTAAACACAACAGGAAGTCAGCCATTTTGAACTTCCTCTCAGATTTTTGTGCAGTTTTTGCCATTTTCAGGCCTCGTACTTTAACGAACTCCTCCTACAGTTTTAATCTGATCATCTTCAAATTTGGTGAGTGTAATCTTAAGGCCTTTGCGACGTTAAATTGCGAAGATCTTGAGTTTTCGTCAAAGGGCGGGTCCTCGGCGGCCTGACAAATTTCGATGTTTCGCCATGAAACAGGAAGTTGCTGTAACTCAGGCATGGAATGTCCAATCTGCCCCAAACTTCACACTTTTGATAAGCGTTCTGTCCTGAACACATGACCATGCTCATATTCAGTTACAGTCATAGCGCCACCTGCTGGCAACAGGAAGTGACATGTTTAACACTGATATGGACTCCTAATAACATATAAAAAAGTGCCAGCAAGTGCTAAACATGCTAACAACATAATAGAAGCATGCTAAAACATGCTAGCAAACTCTTAGCTAAGTGCTAAAGCATGCTATTATTGCAATTAAATAGGAATTTGCTGTAACTCAGGCATGGAATGTCCAATCTGCCCCAAACTTCACACTTTTGATAAGCGTTCTGTCCTGAACACATCTACATGAGAAAATTCAGTTATAGTAATAGCGCCACCTACTGGTAACAGGAAGTGACATGTTTAACACTCTTGTGGTCTCCTAATAACATATAAAAAAGAGCCAACAAGTGCTAAACAGGTTAGCAACATACTAGAAACATGCTAGCAAACACTTAGCTAAGTGCTAAAGCATGCTATTACTGCAATTAAATAGGAATTTGCTGTAACTCAGGCATGTAATGTCCAATCTGCCCCAAACTTCACACATTTGATAAGAATCATGGCCTGAACACATGTCTATGCTCAAATTCAGTTATAGTAATAGCACCACCTACTGGCAACAGGAAGTGACATGTTTAACACTTTGATGCTGTTCTAGCAACATGTTAAAAATGCCATTGAGTTCTATACATGCTAGAAACATGTTAAAACATGCTAGCAGTACTTAGCTAAGTGCTAAACCATGCTAATTCAATGAAACAGGACTTTGTTGTTACTCAAGAAGGCAATGTACAATCTACCCCAAACTTCACACGTTTGATAAGAGTTATCTCTTGAACACATGTCCATGCTCATATTTAGTTATAGTCATAGCGCCACCTGCTGGCAACAGGAAGTGACGTTTAACACTGTTCTTGACTCCTAATAACATATAAAAAAATGCAAGTAGGTGCTAAACATCCTACCAACATACTAGAGACTTGCTAAAACATACTAGCAAACACTTAGCTAAGTGCTAAAGAATGATATTACTGCAATTAAATATGAATTTGCTGTAACTCAGGCAAGGAATGTCCAATCTGCCCCAAACTTCACACTTTTGATAAGCGTTCTGTCCTGAACACATGATCATGCTTACAGTCATAGCGCCACCTGCTGGCAGCAGGAAGTGACATGTTTAACACTGTTATGGACTCCTAATAACATATAAAAAAGTGCCAGCAAGTGCTAAACATGCTAACAACATACTAGAAACATGCTAAAACATGCTAGCAAACTCTTAGCTAAGTGCTAAAGCATGCTATTATTGCAATTAAATAGGAATTTGCTGTAATTCAGGCATGGAATGTCCAATCTGCCCCAAACTTCACACATTTGATAAGAATCATGGCCTGAACACATGTCTATGCTCAAATTCAGTTATAGTAATAGCGCCACCTACTGGCAACAGGAAGTGACATGTTTAACACTTTTATGCCGTTCTAGCAACATGTTAAAAATGCCATTGAGTTCTAAACATGCTAGAAACATGTTAAAACATGCTAACAATGCTTAGCTAAGTGCTAAAGAATGTTAATTCAATGAAACATGACTTTGTTGTTACTCAAGAAGGCAATGTCCAATTTGCACCAAACTTCACACGTTTGATAAGAGTTCTGTCCTGAACACACATCCATGCTCATATTCAGTTATAGCCATAACGCCACCTACTGGCAACAGAAACTGACATGGTTAACACCGTAATGCAGTACTAACCACATAATTATTGTGTACTAAGCATGCTAGAAACAGACTAAACATGCTAGCAACACTTAGCTGAGTCATGAAGCATGCTATTATCACCATTATACAAAACATTTTGTAACTGACTTTGACATACTCTTACTATATATACCTCCTTAAATGTACATTTCCCAACCATGCTCTGTCTTCCTAAAGCCACCGAGTGTTGATGGCACGGGTGCGAGGGCCCTTTCATCGCTGCTTGCAGCTTTAATTAGGGCCCGAGCACCGATGGTGTGAGGACCCTCTTGGAATTGCTCTGTTTATTATTATTATTAGGGCCCGAGCACCGATGGTGTGAGGACCCTCTTGGAATTGCTCTATTTATTATTATTATTATTATTATTCTCCGCATTGAATTGCATTTTTGAGGGCCTAAACATGCTCGAAAACTCACGAAACTTTGCACACGCGTCAGAACTGGCGAAAATTTACATCTGATATAGGTTTCAGAATTGGACGGGGCAAAATGGCTCGATAGCGCCACCTATAAAAGTTCAACGGAGTGCGCCTCCCGCAACATTCCACGTACGTGCACGAAATTCGGTACATACATGTAATGACCTAATACCTACAAAAAAGTCTCTTGGAGCATAGCCCTAAACACAACAGGAAGTCAGCCATTTTGAACTTCCTCTCAGATTTTTGTGCAGTTTTTGCCATTTTCAGGCCTCGTACTTTAACGAACTCCTCCTACAGTTTTAATCTGATCATCTTCGAATTTGGTGAGTGTAATCTTAAGGCCTTTGCGACGTTAAATTGCGAAGATCTTGAGTTTTCGTCGAAGGGCGGGTCCTCGGCGGCCTTACAAATTTCGATGTTTCGCCATGAAACAGGAAGTTGCTGTAACTCAGGCATGGAATGTCCAATCTGCCCCAAACTTCACACGTTTGATAAGAGTTCTGCCCTGAACACATGACCATGCTCATATTCAGTTATAGTCATAGCGCCACCTGCTGGCAACAGGAAGTGACATGTTTAACACTGTTATGGACTCCTAATAACATATAAAAAAGTGCCAGCAAGTGCTAAACATGCTAACAACATACTAGAAGCATGCTAAAACATGCTAGCAAACACTTAGCTAAGTGCTAAAGCATGCTATTATTGCAATTAAATAGGAATTTGCTGTAACTCAGGCATGGAATGTCCAATCTGCCCCAAACTTCACACTTTTGATAAGCGTTCTGTCCTGAACACATCTACATGAGAATATTCAGTTATAGTAATAGCGCCACCTACTGGCAACAGGAAGTGTCATGTTTAACACGTTGATGCCATTCTAGCAACATGTTAAAAATGCCATTGAGGTCTAAACATGCTAGAAACATGTTAAAACATGCTAGCTAATGTTAAAACATGCTAGCAATACTTAGCTAAGTGGTAAAGCATGCTAATTCAATGAAACAGGATGTTGTTGTTACTCAAGAAGGCAATGTCCAATCTGCGCCAAACTTCACACTTTTAATAAACGTTCTGTCCTGAACACATGACCATGCTCATATTCAGTTACAGTCATAGTGCCACCTGCTGGCAACAGGAAGTGACATGTTAAACACTGTTGTGGACATATAAAAACATAAAAAAGTGCCAGCAAGTGCTAAACATGCTAACAACATACTAGAAACATGCTAAAACATGCTAGCAAACTCTTAGCTAAGTGCTAAAGCAGGCTATTGCTGCAATTAAATAGGAATTTGCTGTAACACAGGCATGGAATGTCCAATCTGCCCCAAACTTCACACGTTTGATAAGAGTCATGGCCTGAACACATCTACATGAGAATATTCAGTTATAGTAATAGCGCCACCTGCTGTCAACAGGAAATGACATGTTTAACACTGTTGTGGTCTCCTAATAACATATAAAAAAGAGCCAGCAAGTGCTAAACAGGTTAGCAACATACTAGAAACATGCTAGCAAACACTTAGCTAAGTGCTAAAGCATGCTATTACTGCAATTAAATAGGAATTTGCTGTAACTCAGGCATGGAATGTCCAATCTGCCCCAAACTTCACACGTTTGATAAGAATCATGGCCTGAACACATGTCTATGCTCAAATTCAGTTATAGCGCCACCTACTGGCAACAGGAAGTGACATGTTTAACACGTTGATGCCGTTCTAGCAACATGTTAAAAATGCCATTGAGTTCTAAACATGCTAGAAACATGTTAAAACATGCTAGCAATACTTAGCTAAGTGCTAAAGCATGCTAATTCAATGAAACAGGACTTTGTTGTTACTCAAGAAGGCAATGTACAATCTACCCCAAACTTCACACGTTTGATAAGAGTTATCTCTTGAACACATGTCCATGCTCATATTTAGTTATAGTCATAGCGCCACCTGCTGGCAACAGGAAGTGACGTTTAACATTGTTCTTGACTCCTAATAACATATAAAAAAAATGCCAGTAGGTGCTAAACATCCTACCAACATACTAGAGACATGCTAAAACATACTAGCAAACACTTAGCTAAGTGCTAAAGAATGATATTACTGTAATTAAATATGAATTTGCTGTAACTCAGGCATGGGATGTCCAATCTGCCCCAAACTTCACACTTTTGATAAGCATTCTGTCCTGAACACATGACCATGCTTATATTCAGTTACAGTCATAGCGCCACCTGCTGGCAACAGGAAGTGACATGTTTAACACTGTTATGGACTCCTAATAACATATAAAAAAGTGCCAGCAAGTGTTAAACATGCTAACAACATACTAAAAACATGCTCAAACATGCTAGCAAACTCTTAGCTAAGTGCTAAAGCATGCTATTATTGTAATTAAATAGGA
This sequence comes from Squalius cephalus, assembly GCF_949319135.1. NCBI lineage: Eukaryota > Metazoa > Chordata > Actinopteri > Cypriniformes > Leuciscidae > Squalius > Squalius cephalus. Next base: position 37,209,836 of record NC_137123.1, on the reverse strand, counting down.
ATTTGCTGTAACTCAGGCATGGAATGTCCAATCTGCCCCAAACTTCACACTTTTGATAAGAGTCATGGCCTGAACACATCTACAAGAGAATGTTCAGTTATAGTAATAGTGCCACCTACTGGCAACAGGAAGTGACATGTTTAACACGTTGATGCCGTTCTAGCAACATGTTAAAAATGCCATTGAGTTCTAAACATGCTAGAAACATGTTAAAACATGCTAACAATGCTTAGCTAAGTGCTAAAGAATGCTAATTCAATGAAACATGACTTTGTTGTTACTCAAGAGCTGAGTCATGAAGCATGCTATTATCACCATTATACAAAACATTTTGTAACTGACTTTGACATACTCTTACTATATATCCCTCCTTAAATGTACATTTCCCAACCATGCTCTGCCTTCCTAAAGCCACCGAGTGTTGATGGCACGGGTGCGAGGGCCCTTTCATCGCTGCTTGCAGCTTTAATTATTAGGGCCCGAGCACCGATGGTGTGAGGACCCTCTTGGAATTGCTCTGTTTATTATTATTATTATTATTCTTCTCCGCATTGAATTGCATTTTTGAGGGCCTAAACATGCGCGAAAACTCACGAAACTTTGCACACGCGTCAGAACTGGCGAAAATTTACATCTGATATAGGTTTCAGAATTGGACGGGGCAAAATGGCTCGATAGCGCCACCTATAAAAGTTCAACGGAGTGCGCCTCCTGCAACGTTCCACGTACGTGCACGAAATTCGGTACATACGTGTAATGACCTAATACCTACAAAAAAGTCTCTTGGAGCATAGCCCTAAACACAACAGGAAGTCAGCCATTTTGAACTTCCTCTCAGATTTTTGTGCAGTTTTTGCCATTTTCAGGCCTCGTACTTTAACGAACTCCTCCTACAGTTTTAATCTGATCATCTTCAAATTTGGTGAGTGTAATCTTAAGGCCTTTGCGACGTTAAATTGCGAAGATCTTGAGTTTTCGTCGAAGGGCGGGTCCTCGGCGGCCTTACAAATTTCGATGTTTCGCCATGAAACAGGAAGTTGCTGTAACTCAGGCATGGAATGTCCAATCTCCCCCAAACTTCACACGTTTGATAAGAGTTCTGTCCTGAACACATGGCCATGCTCATATTCAGTTATAGTCATAGCGCCACCTGCTGGCAACAGGAAGTGACATGTTTAACACTGTTATGGACTCCTAATAACATATAAAAAAGTGCCAGCAAGTGCGAAACATGCTAACAACATACTAGAAGCATGCTAAAACATGCTAGCAAACTCTTAGCTAAGTGCTAAAGCATGCTATTATTGCAATTAAATAGGAATTTGCTGTAACTCAGGCATGGAATGTCCAATCTGCCCCAAACTTCACACTTTTGATAAGCGTTCTGTCCTGAACACATCTACATGATAATATTCAGTTATAGTAATAGCGCCACCTACTGGCAACAGGAAGTGTCATGTTTAACACGTTGATGCCATTCTAGCAACATGTTAAAAATGCCATTGAGGTCTAAACATGCTAGAAACATGTTAAAACATGCTAGCAATACTTAGCTAAGTGCTAAAGCATGCTAATTCAATGAAACAGGATGTTGTTGTTACTCAAGAAGGCAATGTCCAATATGCGCCAAACTTCACACTTTTAATAAACGTTCTGTCCTGAACACATGACCATGCTCATATTCAGTTACAGTCATAGTGCCACCTGCTGGCAACAGGAAGTGACATGTTAAACACTGTTGTGGACATATAAAAACATATAAAAAAAGTGCCAGCAAGTGCTAAACATGCTAACAACATACTAGAAACATGCTAAAACATGCTAGCAAACACTTAGCTAAGTGCTAAAGCATGCTATTGCTGCAATTAAATAGGAATTTGCTGTAACACAGGCATGGAATGTCCAATCTGCCCCAAACTTCACACGTTTGATAAGAGTCATGGCCTGAACACATCTACATGAGAATATTCAGTTATAGTAATAGCGCCACCTGCTGTCAACAGGAAGTGACATGTTTAACACTGTTGTGGTCTCCTAATAACATATATAAAAGAGCCAGCAAGTGCTAAACAGGTTAGCAACATACTAGAAACATGCTAGCAAACACTTAGCTAAGTGATAAAGCATGCTATTACTGCAATTAAATAGGAATTTGCTGTAACTCAGGCATGGAACGTCCAATCTGCCCCAAACTTCACATGTTTGATAAGAATCATGGCCTGAACGCATACCTATGCTCAAATTCAGTTATAGTAATAGCGCCACCTACTGGCAACAGGAAGTGACATGTTTAACACGTTGATGCCGTTCTAGCAACATGTTAAAAATGCCATTGAGTTCTAAACATGCTAGAAACATATTAAAACATGCTAGCAATACTTAGCTAAGTGCTAAAGCATGCTAATTCAATGAAACAGGACTTTGTTGTTACTCAAGAAGGCAATGTACAATCTACCCCAAACGTCACACGTTTGATAAGAGTTATCTCTTGAACACATGTCCATGCTCATATTTAGTTATAGTCATAGCGCCACCTGCTGGCAACAGGAAGTGACGTTTAACACTGTTCTTGACTCCTAATAACATATAAAAAAATGCCAGTAGGTGCTAAACATCCTACCAACATACTAGAGACATGCTAAAACATAATAGCAAACACTTAGCTAAGTGCTAAAGAATGATATTACTGCAATTAAATATGAATTTGCTGTAACTCAGGCATGGAATGTCCAATCTGCCCCAAACTTCACACTTTTGATAAGCGTTCTGTCCTGAACACATGACCATGCTTATATTCAGTTACAGTCATAGCGCCACCTGCTGGCAACAGGAAGTGACATGTTTAACACTGTTGTGGACTCCTAATAACATATAAAAAAGTGCCAGCAAGTGTTAAACATGCTAACAACATACTAGAAACATGCTAAAACATGCTAGCAAACTCTTAGCCAAGTGCTAAAGCATGCTATTATTGCAATTAAATAGGAATTTGCTGTAACTCAGGCATGGAATGTCCAATCTGCCCCAAACTTCACACTTTTGATAAGAGTCATGGCCTGAACACATCTACATGAGAATGTTCAGTTATAGTAATAGCGCCACCAACTGGCAACAGGAAGTGACATGTTTAACACGTTGATGCCGTTCTAGCAACATGTTAAAACATGCTAACAATGCTTAGCTAAGTTCTAAAGAATGCTAATTCAATGAAACATGACTTTGTTGTTACTCAAGAAGGCAATGTCCAATTTGCACCAAACTTCACATGTTTGATAAGAGTTCTGTCCTGAACACACATCCATGCTCATATTCAGTTATAGTCATAACGCCACCTACTGGCAACAGAAACTGACATGGTTAACACAGTAATGCAGTACTAACCACATAATTATTGTGTACTAAGCATGCTAGAAACAGACTGAACATGCTAGCAACACTTAGCTGAGTCATGAAGCATGCTATTATCACCATTATACAAAACATTTTGTAACTGACTTTGACATACTCTTACTATATATACCTCCTTAAATGTACATTTCCCAACCATGCTCTGCCTTCCTAAAGCCACCGAGTGTTGATGGCACGGGTGCGAGGGCCCTTTCATCGCTGCTTGCAGCTTTAATTAGGGCCCAAGCCCTGAAAGGGCGAAGGCCCTATTGTTTTCGGTAGGATTATTTATTATTATTATTATTATTCTTATTTTTCTGTCAACCTTTCGGGCACTTTTGAGACCCTTAACGTGCTCGAAAACTCTTGAAACTTTGCACACGGGTCAGAACCCGCGGCCATCAGGGCCGGGCTGAAGCTGGTACCCGGGCGTGGCAGGGGGGCTCGACAGCGCCCCCTTGAACGGGGTCCGAAAACTTGGTCCATAAATCAGACACGCTTGCATGTAATAATATGAAACTCGGTACACATATAGATCTCATCGGGCCGAACAACTTTCGTACTTTTACTTTTTACGCCAGCCCAACAGGAAGTCGGCTATTATGGGTTGTTTTGAAACGCATGCTGTGGAATTTAATGTACTCCTCCTAGAGAATTCATCCAATCGCCTCCAAACTCGGTCAGCATGAAGTCAAGACATTGAGGATGCTAAATTGCGGACAGATTTTTGATATCTCGAACGGTTTGGCCGTGGCAAGGAAACGAATTTATGGCGAATAAGGGACACAGGAAGTGTGTTATAACTTCAGCATACATTATCTGATCTTGATGAAACTTCAGCAGTGTGTTCGTTGTGAGAGGCCGAACACAAGGATGTGACTATTGTGAGTCAAAGTTATAGCGCCACCAACTGGCAGCAGGAAGTGTGTCACTTTCAAAATGCTTTGAAATCACTCTCTTATTTTTACCCGATTTGCTTCAAACTTTATGTGTATAATGTAGACACACGGCAGATGTAGACCTGTGAAAGGATTATTGATATCTTAGATACTGTTGCCATGGCAACGCATCAAACTTTAATATTCTTTTTTGATGCTTTTGAGACTCTTAACATACTTGAAATTGCATGAAACTCGACAGACACATCACACTTATTATCCAGTAGACATGGGCAAAGTTTCAGAAACGGGCGTGGTGAGGGGCTCAGTAGCGCCACCTTTAGTCAAAAATGGGGGCTTAGTTTTACCTAGAATCACAAAACTTGGTATGTATATTGTTCTTATCGAGCCGGACAACTTTCTAATTTACACTTATTAGCTCAAAGCAACAGAAAGTCAGATATTTTGGTTTGAATGTGATTTTTTGGAGAATTTTCTCTCTCTCTCTGTCTCTGAGTGTGTGAGGGGTGGGGGTGATTTGTCAGTTGAGTGAGATTTACTTTTTCATTTGTTTTTCAAGGTTTCTGGGGCTTTTGGGTCCCTAAACGTGCTCGAAAACTCTTGAAACTTTGCACACAGGTCAGAACCCGCGGCCATCAGGGCGGGGCTGAATCTGGTAGCCGGGCGTGGCAGGGGGGCTCAACAGCGCCCCCTTGAACGGGGTTCTAAAACTTGGTCCATATATCAAACACGCTTGCATGAATTAATTTGAAACTCGGTACACATATAGATCTCATCGGGCCGAACTACTTTCGTGCTCTAAGTTTTACGCCAGCCCAACAGGAAGTCGGCTATTTAGGGTTGTTTGGAAACGCTTGCTGTGGAATTTAATGTACTCCTCCTAGGAAATACATCGATTCGCCTCCAAACTCAGTCAGCGTGAAGTCAAGACATTGAGGATGCTAAATTGCGGACGGATTTTTGATATCTCGAACGGTTTGGCCGTGGCGAGGAAACGAATTAATGGCGAGAAAAGAGAAACACGAAGTGTTATAACTAATGCATACATTAACTGATCTTTATGAAACTTCAGCAGTTTGTTCATGGTAAGAGGCAGATCAGATGGATGTAACTATTGTGTGTCAAAGTTAAAGCGCCACCAACTGGCAGCAGGAAATGTGTCACTTTCAAAATGCTTTTGACAAAAGTGGGGGGGGGGGGTCGTTTTACCTACAGTAGCACAACTCAGTACGTATATTGATCTCATCGACCCGGACAACTTTCTAATTTAAAGTCATTAGCTCCGACCATCAGGAAGTCAGATATTTTGGTTTGAATGTGGATTTTTTGCAAAATCAGCCTCCAAAAGGCACTAAAAGCCTCAAATCTTCTAAAAATGTAATTTTATACCATTTATTTCTATATAAAAGTATACAAATATCACAACTAAACCCATTTTATTCTGTTTTTAAAAAGAATTTTATTGTAATTTTATTTTAAATTTTAAAACAGTAAAGTAAAAAAAAAATTCAAGTCATACATAGGGCTATACTGCCCTCTTGTGTCCAAAAGGACATCAAAATAATATATAAAACTTTTTACCAGCTAGGCCAATAATGTATTTAAATATACATTTATTAGGTATGTGTCTGAGGATATTTTCCCACCAGTTAATCGACGTGTGTGACACGAGCGGGTGCTTTTAAAACGCTAATATAAAAGTGAAAGAAAAATACGGACGTCCGCACGGACATTTATAATGGTGCACACACAAATCACACACACGTTGGAAAGAATTATGCTTTTAAACAACACTAAACCGCCATTAGATGTCGCCAAGTGACCGTCTTAATGAGCGAGTCATTGATTAATTCGTTCAAACGATTCGAAATCCATAAACATATACAGATCCATAAACATGGATCCATAAACATCCAATCCATAAACATAAACAGATGTTTATGGATTGATCATTCAATCTTTGAGTCAACCAATTCGTTCAAAATGCTGAATCATTCAGTTATGAGAAAACACGTTCCTGTGAGATGCGTTCTTCTGTGATCTTTGTTTAACTATTTTCGCTGCTGAAACAGAACAAAAACAGTCAATATTGTATCTAAAATGTAAATGACTTCATTTTAACTGTTAATATCCTGTTGTATGAAATCAATGTCACAGTTTCAATTGTGATTGTATTCAGGAAATAGTTGCCTACTCGTCAAATGATACAAATATTAGAACTAAACCCATTTTATTCTGTTTTTGCAATTCAAGGAGTATGAAAAAGTTAAAAACAGGCTATTTAGTGCTATTTGGTTCAACAAAAAAATCAAACATAGGGCTTATACTGCCCTCTTGTGTCCAAAAGGATATTAAAATAGTATATAAAACGTTTTACTAGGTAGGCCTATTGTATTTAAATATAAATTTATTAGGTATATGACTGTGTGTGTACATTTTCCCATCGGTTAATCGACGTGTGACACGAGCGGGTGCTTTTAAATCGCTAATATAAAAGTGAAAGTAAAAAACGGAGGTCCGCACGGACATTGATAATGGTGCACGTTGGAAAAAATGATACTTTTAAACATAACACTAAACCACCATCAGGTGTCGCCAGGCGACCATCTTAATGAGCGAGTCATTGATTCATTCGTTCAAACGATTCGTTCCAATGACTAAGTCATTCATGATTGAGACAGATGTTTATGGATTGACCATTGAATCTTTGAGTCAACCGATTCGTTTCAAAATGCTGAATAATAAAGTAATGAGAAAACAAGTTGCTGTGAGATGCTCGATGGTTCTGCTGATCTTTGTTTAACTATTTTTGCTGCTGAAACAGAACAAAAACAGTCAATATTGCATCTAAAATGTAAGTGACTTAATTGTAACTGTTTATTAACCTGTTGTATGAAATCAATGTCACAGTTTCAATTGTGATTGTATTCAGGAAATAGTTGCCTACTCGTCGTCTATCATATGTTAGAAAATATATAAAAACTCCATATTTGTAATTTTTATAGTCAGTATGTTGTTAACTGCGTTGCGTTTTTGTTTGCTGCGCTCAATTGTTTACAATTCTCCTGGAGAAGCAGCATGAGCCTCAGCAGGGCAACATTGTTACCATTGATCAGTAATACATACATTATTAACTGCTGATTGCAACTTAAAATGGATGTAATGAAATTAGAATAATCTCTCGTTTTAGTGATTCCCAAGTTATTTTTTTGTTATTGACGTTCTAATCAGGCTATACTCTGGTCTGGCAAGTAAAATTCTCGTTCAGGTAGGCCTATTGTATTTATATATAAATATATTAGGGATGTGACTGAGACAAAATTTTCCCACCAGTTAATCGATGTGTGACACCGCTGAGGGCTTTTAAATCCCTAACTTAAAAGCTAAAGTAAAATACAGACGTCCGCACAGACATTGTAGAGCGAGCATTTTCAATGTATGCCTATGGAAGTAGGAATGAACTTAAACATTTTATTTGTTTTTATGTGTCCACTGTTCAACCGCAACCGCGTCACACACACACATTCCAGAATTGCAAGCCTATTCATTATAGCCCTAATACAATATAATAATAAATATAGTCAACCTAACATATACGAATTACACTGCTCTGTTTAAATAGTCAGTAGTACATATTGTACCATTCACGGTAAGCAGAGCTCCACTGTGATGTTTCCAAGCACATTTTTGCGCGTGTGAAGAGGATGATTTTTTCTATCGATATTGGAACACGAGTGAAGTACAAAGCCTATAATAAAGAACAGTTTAACCTCCAAATACATCGCAAATATTGAAATTTTTTATTCTAATGAGAGGGTTACGTGAGACCAACACTGCTTACTTTCGTTTTTATTTTTACATTAAATTTAAATGATTTGTTGTGGAATATTTTGAGTGTATCATAAAATCAGAATAAGGTAAGACAAGTAATATTTTCTGTCTTATATATATATGTGTGTGTGTGTAAATATATATATATATATATATATATATATATATATATATATATATATATATATATATATACATATATAGACATAGATAGATAGAAAGATATATATATATATATATTATATATATATATATATATATATATATATATATATATATATATATATATATATATATATATATATATATATATATATATATGTATAAATATAGCTGCGAGCAGCGGTGGAGGGCCAAAGCCGGCGGCACCGCCATCCCCGGTGCCTTTAGGTTACTAAAGGCACTGGGGTTGCGGTGCCACCGGCTTGGGCCCGTAATCGCTGCTCGCAGCTATATTTATTATTATTCTTCTTCTTCTCCGCATTTAATTGCATTTTTGAGGGCCTAAACATGCTCGAAAACTCACGAAACTTTGCACACGCGTCAGAACTGGCGAAAATTTACATCTGATATAGGTTTCAGAATTGGACGGGGCAAAATGGCTCGATAGCGCCACCTATAAAAGTTCAACGGAGTGCGCCTCCCGCAACGTTCCACGTACGTGCACGAAATTCGGTACATACATGTAATGACCTAATACCTACAAAAAAGTCTCTTGGAGCATAGCCCTAAACACAACAGGAAGTCAGCCATTTTGAACTTCCTCTCAGATTTTTGTGCAGTTTTTGCCATTTTCAGGCCTCGTACTTTAACGAACTCCTCCTACAGTTTTAATCTGATCATCTTCAAATTTGGTGAGTGTAATCTTAAGGCCTTTGCGACGTTAAATTGCGAAGATCTTGAGTTTTCGTCAAAGGGCGGGTCCTCGGCGGCCTGACAAATTTCGATGTTTCGCCATGAAACAGGAAGTTGCTGTAACTCAGGCATGGAATGTCCAATCTGCCCCAAACTTCACACTTTTGATAAGCGTTCTGTCCTGAACACATGACCATGCTCATATTCAGTTACAGTCATAGCGCCACCTGCTGGCAACAGGAAGTGACATGTTTAACACTGATATGGACTCCTAATAACATATAAAAAAGTGCCAGCAAGTGCTAAACATGCTAACAACATAATAGAAGCATGCTAAAACATGCTAGCAAACTCTTAGCTAAGTGCTAAAGCATGCTATTATTGCAATTAAATAGGAATTTGCTGTAATTCAGGCATGGAATGTCCAATCTGCCCCAAACTTCACACATTTGATAAGAATCATGGCCTGAACACATGTCTATGCTCAAATTCAGTTATAGTAATAGCGCCACCTACTGGCAACAGGAAGTGACATGTTTAACACTTTTATGCCGTTCTAGCAACATGTTAAAAATGCCATTGAGTTCTAAACATGCTAGAAACATGTTAAAACATGCTAACAATGCTTAGCTAAGTGCTAAAGAATGTTAATTCAATGAAACATGACTTTGTTGTTACTCAAGAAGGCAATGTCCAATTTGCACCAAACTTCACACGTTTGATAAGAGTTCTGTCCTGAACACACATCCATGCTCATATTCAGTTATAGCCATAACGCCACCTACTGGCAACAGAAACTGACATGGTTAACACCGTAATGCAGTACTAACCACATAATTATTGTGTACTAAGCATGCTAGAAACAGACTAAACATGCTAGCAACACTTAGCTGAGTCATGAAGCATGCTATTATCACCATTATACAAAACATTTTGTAACTGACTTTGACATACTCTTACTATATATACCTCCTTAAATGTACATTTCCCAACCATGCTCTGTCTTCCTAAAGCCACCGAGTGTTGATGGCACGGGTGCGAGGGCCCTTTCATCGCTGCTTGCAGCTTTAATTATTATTATTATTATTATTATTATTATTATTCTCCGCATTTAATTGCATTTTTGAGGGCCTAAACATGCTCGAAAACTCACGAAACTTTGCACACGCGTCAGAACTGGCGAAAATTTACATCTGATATAGGTTTCAGAATTGGACGGGGCAAAATGGCTCGATAGCGCCACCTATAAAAGTTCAACGGAGTGCGCCTCCCGCAACGTTCCACGTACGTGCACGAAATTCGGTACATACATGTAATGACCTAATACCTACAAAAAAGTCTCTTGGAGCATAGCCCTAAACACAACAGGAAGTCAGCCATTTTGAACTTCCTCCCAGATTTTTGTGCAGTTTTTGACATTTTCAGGCCTCGTACTTTAACGAACTCCTCCTACAGTTTTAATCTGATCATCTTCAAATTTGGTGAGTGTAATCTTAAGGCCTTTGCGACGTTAAATTGCGAAGATCTTGAGTTTTCGTCGAAGGGCGGGTCCTCGGCGGCCTGACAAATTTTGATGTTTCGCCATGAAACAGGAAGTTGCTGTAACTCAGGCATGGAATGTCCAATCTGCCCCAAACTTCACACATTTGATAAGAGTTCTGTCCTGAACACATGACCATGCTCATATTCAGTTATAGTCATAGCGCCACCTGCTGGCAACAGGAAGTGACATGTTTAACACTGTTATGGACTCCTAATAACATATAAAAAAGTGCCAGCAAGTGCTAAACATGCTAACAACATACTAGAAGCATGCTAAAACATGTTAGCAAACTCTTAGCTAAGTGCTAAAGCATGCTATTATTGCAATTAAATAGGAATTTGCTGTAACTCAGGCATGGAATGTCCAATCTGCCCCAAACTTCACACTTTTGATAAGCGTTCTGTCCTGAACATATCTACATGAGAATATTCAGTTATAGTAATAGCGCCACCTACTGGTAACAGGAAGTGTCATGTTTAACACGTTGATGCCATTCTAGCAACATGTTAAAAATGCCATTGACTTCTAAACATGCTAGAAACATGTTAAAACATACTAGCAATACTTAGCTAAGTGCTAAAGCATGCTAATTCAATGAAACAGGATGTTGTTGTTACTCAAGAAGGCAATGTCCAATCTGCACCAAACTTCACACTTTTAATAAACGTTCTGTCCTGAACACATGACCATGCTCATATTCAGTTATAGTCATAGCGCCACCTGCTGGCAACAGGAAGTGACATGTTTAACACTGTTATGGACTCCTAATAACATATAAAAAAGTGCCAGCAAGTGCTAAACATGCTAACAACATACTAGAAGCATGCTAAAACATGTTAGCAAACTCTTAGCTAAGTGCTAAAGCATGCTATTATTGCAATTAAATAGGAATTTGCTGTAACTCAGGCATGGAATGTCCAATCTGCCCCAAACTTCACACTTTTGATAAGCGTTCTGTCCTGAACATATCTACATGAGAATATTCAGTTATAGTAATAGCGCCACCTACTGGTAACAGGAAGTGTCATGTTTAACACGTTGATGCCATTCTAGCAACATGTTAAAAATGCCATTGACTTCTAAACATGCTAGAAACATGTTAAAACATACTAGCAATACTTAGCTAAGTGCTAAAGCATGCTAATTCAATGAAACAGGACTTTGTTGTTACTCAAGAAGGCAATGTACAATCTACCCCAAACGTCACACGTTTGATAAGAGTTATCTCTTGAACACATGTCCATGCTCATATTTAGTTATAGTCATAGCGCCACCTGCTGGCAAAAGGAAGTGACGTTTAACACTGTTCTTGACTCCTAATAACATATAAAAAAATGCCAGTAGGTGCTAAACATCCTACCAACATACTATAGACATGCTAAAACATACTAGCAAACACTTAGCTAAGTGCTAAAGAATGATATTACTGCAATTAAATATGAATTTGCTGTAACTCAGGCATGGAATGTCCAATCTGCCCCAAACTTCACACTTTTGATAAGCGTTCTGTCCTGAACACATGACCATGCTTATATTCAGTTACAGTCATAGCGCCACCTGCTGGCAACAGGAAGTGACATGTTTAACACTGTTATGGACTCCTAATAACATATAAAAAAGTGCCAGCAAGTGTTAAACATGCTAACAACATACTAGAAACATGCTAAAACATGCTAGCAAACTCTTAGCCAAGTGCTAAAGCATGCTATTATTGCAATTAAATAGGAATTTGCTGTAACTCAGGCATGGAATGTCCAATCTGCCCCAAACTTCACACTTTTGATAAGAGTCATGGCCTGAACACATCTACATGAGAATGTTCAATTATAGTAATAGCGCCACCAACTGGCAACAGGAAGTGACATGTTTAACACGTTGATGCCGTTCTAGCAACATGTTAAAAATGCCATTGAGTTCTAAACATGCTAGAAACATGTTAAAACATGCTAACAATGCTCAGCTAAGTGCTAAAGCATGCTAATTCAATGAAACATGACTTTGTTGTTACTCAAGAAGGCAATGTCCAATTTGCACCAAACTTCACACGTTTGATAAGAGTTCTGTCCTGAACACACATCCAAGCTCATATTCAGTTATAGTCATAACGCCACCTACTGGCAACAGAAACTGACATGGTTAACACAGTAATGCAGTACTAACCACATAATTATTGTGTACTAAGCATGCTAGAAACAGACTAAACATGCTAGCAACACTTAGCTGAGTCATGAAGCATGCCATTATCACCATTATACAAAACATTTTGTAACTGACTTTGACATACTCTTACTATATATACCTCCTTAAATGTACATTTCCCAACCATGCTCTGTCTTCCTAAAGCCACCGAGTGTTGATGGCACGGGTGCGAGGGCCCTTTCATCGCTGCTTGCAGCTTTAATTATTATTATTATTATTATTATTATTATTTTGTCAACCTTTCGGGCACTTTTGGGGCCCTTAACATGCTCGAAAACTCTTGAAATTTTGCACACAGGTCAGAACCCGCGGCCATCAGGGCCGGGCTGAAGCTGGTACCCGGGCGTGGCAGGGGGCCTCGACAGCGCCCCCTGGAACGGGATCCGAACACTTGTCCATAAATCAGACACGCTTGCATGTAATAATATGAAACCCGGTACACATATAGACCTCATTGGGCCGAACAACTTTCGTGCTCTAAGTTTTACGCCAGCCCAACAGGAAGTCGGCTATTTAGCGTTGTTTGGAAACGCATGCTGTGGAATTTAATGTACTCCTCCTAGGGAATTCATCGATTCGCCTCCAAACTCGGTGTGCATGAAGTCAAGACATTGAGGATGCTAAATTGCGGACGGATTTTTGATATCTCGAACGGTTTGGCCATGGCGAGGAAACGAATTTATGGCGAAAAAAAGAAACAGGAAGTGTGTTATAACTTCTGCATACATTAACTGATCTTGATGAAACTTCAGCAGTGTGTTCGTTGTAAGAGGCCGATCGCACAGATGTGACTATTGTGAGTCAAAGTTATAGCGCCACCAACAGGCAGCAGGAAGTACATCACTATTAAAATGCTTTGAAATCACTGTCTTATTTTTACCAGATTTGCTTCAAACTTTATGTGTACAATGTAGACACACGGCAGATGTAAACCTGTGAAAGGATTATTGATATCTTAGATACTGTTGCCGTGGCAACGCATCAAACTTTAATATTCTTTTTTTATGCTTTTGAGACTCTTAACATACTTGAAATTGCATGAAACTCGACAGACACATCACATTTATTAGCCCGTAGACATGTGCAAAGTTTCAGAAACGGGCGTGGTGAGGGGCTCAGTAGCGCCACCTTTAGTCATAAGTGGGGGGGTTAGTTTTATCAACAGCAACAAAACTTGGTATGTGTATTGTTCTCATCAAGACGGACAACTTTCTAATTTACATGAACTATCTCCGACCAACAGGAAGAGAGATATTTTGGTTTGAATGTGGATTTTCTGAAGAATTTTCTCTCCCTCTCTCTGTGTCTCTGTGTGTGTGAGGGGAGGGGGGATTTGACTATTGCTTTTATATTGTTAATCAAGGTTTCAGGGGCTTTTGGGGTCCTTAACATGCTCAAAAACTCTTGAAACTTTGCACACAAGTCAGAACAGCGCCCCCTTGAAAGGGGTCCAAAAACTTGGTCCATAGATCAAACACGCTTGCATGAATTAATATGAAACTCGGTACACATATAGATCTCATCGTGCCGAACAACTTTCCCCTGGTCATGTTTTACGCCAGCCCAACAGGAAGTCGGCTATTATGGGTTGTTTGGAAAACGCTTGCTGTGGAATGTGAAATACTCCTCCTAGAAAATTCACCGTGTCCCCTCTAAACTCGGTGTGCATGTAGTCAAGACTTTGAGGATGCTAAATTGCGGACGGATTTTTGATATCTCAAACGGTTTGGCCGTGGCGAGGAATCGAATTTATGGCGAGAAAAGAGAAACATGAAGTGGAATAACTTCTGCATACATTAACTGATCTTGATGAAACTTCAGCAGTGTGTCCGTGATAAGAGGCCGATCAGATGGATGTAACTATTGTGAGTCAAAGTTATAGCGCCACCAACTGGCAGCAGGAAGTGTGTCACTTTCAACATGCTTTTGACAAAAGTGGGGGGGTTAGTTTTACCAACAGTTACAAAAATCAGAATATATATTGGTCTCACCGAGCCGGACAACTTTCTAATTTACAGTTATTAGCTCAGAGCAAAAGGAAGTCAGATATTTTGGTTTGAATGTGGATTTTTTGGATATTTCAGACTCTGAGTTTTTAGCTACTCTTCCTAACTGGTTTATTTTATTCACACCAAACTTTTTCAAAATGATGAAAATACATTAAAGATGCTAAATTGTGAACGGATATTAAACATCTCAAACGGTTTTGCTATAGTGAGGGACTAAAGTAATGTACAAAAAGGAAACTAAAAGCCTCATCTTCTAAAAATGTAATTAAAAACCATTTATTTCTATATAAAAGTATACAAATATCACAACTAAACCCATTTTATTCTTTTTTTTTTTTTCAATTTAATAATTATTTATAAGTTTAAAAATAGTAATTGTACTATTTAGTCACATAAAAGTCAAGTCATACATAGGGCTATACTGCCCTCTTGTGTTCAAAATAAGGTAGGCCTATTGTATCTACATAAAAATATACTAGGTTTGTGACGGTGAGAATATTTTACCACCGGTTAATCGACGTGTGACACCGCTGGGGGCTTTTGAATCGCCAACTTAAAAACGAAAGTAAAATATGCTCGTCCGCACTGACATTGATAGTGGTTGAGCGAGCGTTTCAAATGAATTCCTATGGAAGTAGGAATTAACTGAAAAACGTTCACTCTGTTCTGCTCGTTCCTCGCCGTGGATGCGCACCGTTATGAATGCCCGTGCAGCCATGAGCATTTTAGTTTCATTTTAAAATTAGCGCCTTTCGGGGGGTGGATTGCTTGAAATTATTTTACAAAAGCACAATGTTGTGTTTTATTGCGACTGTACACAAATATAAGTTAACACTTTGCAGTTTGAATGTCGTACTGTATAATGACGGAGTATGTTTTTATGTGTCCACTGTACAATCGCGCCCACGCCACACACACACACACACACACGGTTTACTATGTTTGTGGGGACTCTCCATAGACTTAATGGTTTTTATACTGTACAAACTGTATATTTTATCTCCTCACACTAACCCTACCCCTAAACCTACCTATCCCAGAAAACTTTCTGCATTTTTACATTTCCAAAAAAACTCATTCTGTATGATTTATAAGCTTGTTTACCCATGGGGACCTCTATTTAGGTCCCCACTGTGACACGAGTCCCCATGAGTCTGTGTGCATTCAGGTTGAAGTCCCCACCGGGACAGAAAAACATGAACACACACACACACACACACACACATTCCAGCATTGCAATCCTGACATCGCAGCCTGTTCATTATAGCCTTAATAAAATATAATAATAAAATAGTTAACCTAACATATAAAAATTACACTGCTCTAAATAGTCAGTAGTACAATTCGTACATTCACAGTAAGCACCGCTCCACTGTGATGTTTCAAGCACATTTTTGCGCGTGTGAAGAGGATGATTTTTTCCGTCGATATTGGAACACGAGTGAAGAACAAAGCCTATAATAAAGAATAGTTTAGCATCCAAATACATCGCAAATGTTGAAACATTTTGATTCTAATGAGAGGGTTACGTGAGCCCAACACTGCTTACTTTCATTTTTATTTTTACATTAAATTTAAAGGATTTGTTGTGGAATATTTTGAGTGTATCATAAAATCAGAATAAGGTAAGTCAAGTAATATTTTCTGTCTTTTATATATATATATATATATATATATATATATATATATATATATATATATATATAAATATAGCTGCGAGCAGCGATGAAGGGCCAAAGCCGGCGGTACCGCCACCCAAAGGCACCGGGGTTGCGGTGCCACCGGCTTGGGCCCGTAATCGCTGCTCGCAGCTATATTTATTATTATTATTATTATTATTATTATTTTGTCAACCTTTCGGCCACTTTTGGGGCCCTTAACATGCTCGAAAACTCTTGAAATTTTGCACACAGGTCAGAACCCGCGGCCATCAGGGCCGGACTGAAGCTGGTACCCGGGCGTGGCAGGGGGGCTCGACAGCGCCCCCTGGAACGGGATCCGAACACTTGTCCATAAATCAGACACGCTTGCATGTAATAATATGAAACTCGGTACACATATAGATCTCATCGGGCCGAACAACTTTCGTGCTCTAAGTTTTACGCCAGCCCAACAGGAAGTTGGCTATTTAGGGTTGTTTGGAAATGCATGCTGTGGAATTTAATGTACTCCTCCTAGGGAATTCATCGATTCGCCTCCAAACTCGGTGTGCATGAAGTCAAGACATTAAGGATGCTAAATTGCGGACGGATTTTTTATATCTCGAACGGTTTGGCCGTGGCGAGGAAACGAATTTATGGCGAAAAAATGAAACAGGAAGTGTGTTATAACTTCTGCATACATTAACTGATCTTGATGAAACTTCAGCAGTGTGTTCGTTGTAAGAGGCCGATCGCACAGATGTGACTATTGTGAGTCAAAGTTATAGCGCCACCAACAGGCAGCAGGAAGTACATCACTATTAAAATGCTTTGAAATCACTGTCTTATTTTTACCAGATTTGCTTCAAACTTTATGTGTACAATGTAGACACACGGCAGATGTAAACCTGTGAAAGGATTATTGATATCTTAGATACTGTTGCCGTGGCAACGCATCAAACTTTAATATTCTTTTTTTATGCTTTTGAGACTCTTAACATACTTGAAATTGCATGAAACTCGACAGACACATCACATTTATTATCCAGTAGACCTGTGCAAAGTTTCAGAAACGGGCGTGGTGAGGGGCTCAGTAGCGCCACCTTTAGTCATAAGTGGGGGGGTTAGTTTTATCAACAGCAACAAAACTTGGTATGTGTATTGTTCTCATCAAGACGGACAACTTTCTAATTTACATGAACCACCTCCGACCAACAGGAAGAGAGATATTTTGGTTTGAATGTGGATTTTCTGAAGAATTTTCTCTCCCTCTCTCTGTGTCTGTGTGTGTGTGAGGGGAGGGGGGGATTTGACTATTGCTTTTATATTGTTAATCAAGGTTTCAGGGGCTTTTGGGGTACTTAACGTGCTCAAAAACTCTTGAAACTTTGCACACAGGTCAGAACCCACGGCCGGGCTGAAGCTGGTACCCGGGCGTGGCTGGGGGGCTCAACAGCGTCCCCTTGAACGGGGTTCTAAAACTTGATCCATATATCAAACACGCTCGCATGAATTAATATGAAACTCGGTACACATATAGATCTCATCGGGCCGAACAACTTTATCCCGGTCAAGTTTTACGCCAGCCCAACAGGAAGTCGGCTATTATGGGTTGTTTGGAAAACGCTTGCTGTGGAATGTGAAATACTCCTCCTAGAAAATTCACCGTGTCCCCTCCAAACTCGGTGTGCATGTAGTCAAGACTTTGAGGATGCTAAATTGCGGACGGATTTTTGATATCTCGAACGGTTTGGCTGTGGCGAGGAATCGAATTTATGGCGAGAAAAGAGAAACACGGAAGTGGAATAACTTCTGCATACATTAACTGATCTTGATGAAACTTCAGCAGTTTGTTCATGGTAAGAGGCCGATCAGATGGATGTAGCTATTGTGAGTCAAAGTTATAGCGCCACCAACTGGCAGCAGGCAGTGTGTCACTTTCAACATGCTTTTGACTAAAGTGGGGGGGTTAGTTTTAACTACAGTAAAGAAAAAATAGTTTGTATATTGTTCTCATCAAGCCGGACAACTTTCTAATTTACATTCAATAGCTCTGGCCATCAGGAAGTCAGATATTTTGGTCTGAATGTGATTTTTTTTGCAAAATCAGCCTCTGAATTTTTAGCCACTCCTCTTAAACTATTTATTTTATTCGTACCAAACTTTTTCAACATGATGAAACTACATTAATTATGCTAAATTGTGAATGGATAATAAATATCTCAAACGGTTTTGCTATGGCGAGGGATTAAATAATGTCCAAAAAGGAAACACTAAAAATCTACTAAAAATGTAATTATATACCATTTATTTCTATATAAAAGTATACAAATATCACAACTAAACCCATTTTATTCTGTTTTTGCAATTCAAGAAGAATGAAAAAGTTAAAACAGGCTATTTATTGCTATTTGGTTCAACAAAAAAGCAAACATAGGGCTATACTGCCCTCTTGTGTCCAAAAGGACATCAAAATAGTATATAAAACTTTTTACCAGGTAGGCCAATATTGTATTTAAATATACATGTATTAGGTATGTGTCTGAGGATATTTTCCCACCGGTTAATCGACGTGTGACACGAGTGGGTGCTTTTAAATCGCTAATATAATAGTGTAAGAAAAATAATGATAATGTTGCACACACAAATCACACACATGTGGGAAAGAATGATGCTTTTAAACAACACTTAAACCGCCATTAGGTGTCGCCAGGCATCCATCTTAATAAGCGAGTCATTGATTCATTCGTTCAAACGATTTGTTCGAATGAGTCGATCATGATTAAGACAGATGTTTATGGATTGATCATTCAATCTTTGAGTCAACCGATTCGTTAAAAATGCTGAATCGTTCAGTTATGAGAAAACACGTGATGCGTGATGGTTCTGCCGTGATCTTTGTTTAACTATTTTCGCTGCTGAAACAGAACAAAAACAGTCAACATTGCATCTAAAATGTAAGTGACTTAATTGTAACTGTTTATTAACCTGTTGTATGAAATCTAGGGGTGGGAGAAAAAATTTATTCTTAGATGCATCGCGATGCGGACGTGGACGATTCTGAATCGATTCACAAATGTCAAAAAATCGATTCTCTAAAAAAATATTTTTCTAATAACGTAATATTGACGGAAGGCAAAAGGCGGAACTCTAAGCGGACGTGCGTGCAGTCTGTGGCGCGCACATAACAGAGAAGTTTCTTCTGCTCACCAAGGCTGCATTTATTTGATTAAAAATACAAACAAAAACAGTAATATTGTAAAATATTATTCCAATTTAAAACAGCTGCTTTCTATTTTAATATATTTTAAACTGTTATTTATTCCTGTGATCAAAGCTGAGTTTTCAGCATCATTACTCCAGTCGTCACTGTCACATGATCCTTCAGAAATTATTCTAATATGATGATTGATACTCAAGAAACATTCATTATTATTTTAAATGTCGAAAACAGTTGTGTACAGTCTTTGATGAATAGAAAGTTCAAAAGAACAGCATTTATCTGAAATCTAAAGCTTTTGTAACGTTAAACACTACCGCTCAAAAGTTTTGGGTTAGTAATAATTCAAATTTTATTTTTTGGGGAAATAAATAAAATAAATCAGTACTTTTATTTATGAAGGATGAGTTAAACTGATCAACAGTTACAGTAAAGACATTTATAATGTTAAAAATATATATATATTTGAAATATATGCTGTTCTTTTGAACTTTACATTCATCAAAGCATTTTGAAAAAAAAAAAAATCTGTACACAACTGTTTTCAACATTGAAAATAATAATGAATATTTATTGAGCATCAATCATCATATTAGTATGATTTCTGAAGGATCATGTGACACTGAAGACTGGAGTAATGATGCTGAAAACTCAACTTTGATCACAGAAATGAATTACTATGT
This sequence comes from Squalius cephalus, assembly GCF_949319135.1. NCBI lineage: Eukaryota > Metazoa > Chordata > Actinopteri > Cypriniformes > Leuciscidae > Squalius > Squalius cephalus. The sequence continues at coordinate 37,189,570 of NC_137123.1, read as the reverse complement.
AATATATTTAAAAATTGAAAACAGCTGTTTTAAATTGGAATAATATTTCACAATATTAGGCTACTGTTTTTGTTTGTATTTTTAATCAATAAATGCAGCCTTGGTGAGCAGAAGAGACTTCTCCTAAAAACATTAAAAATCTTACTGACCCCAAACTTTTGAACAATAACATATATATATATATATATATATATATATATATATATATATATATATACATATATATGTATGTGTGTGTATGTATGTATGTATGTATGTATGTATATATATATATATATATATATATATATATATATATATATATATATATATATATATATATATATATATATATATAATATAGCTGCGAGCAGCGATGGAGGGCCAAAGCCGGCGGTACCGCCACCCCGGTGCCTTTAGGTAACTAAAGGCACCGGGGTTGCGGTGCCACCGGCTTGGGCCCGTAATCGCTGCTCGCAGCTATATTTCATTTTTATTTCAAGGTTTCTGGGGCTTTTGGGTCCCTAAACGTGCTCGAAAACTCTTGAAACTTTGCACACAGGTCAGAACCCGCGGCCATCAGGGCGGGGCTGAATCTGGTAGCCGGGCGTGGCAGGGGGGCTCAACAGCGCCCCCTTGAACGGGGTTCTAAAACTTGGTCCATATATCAAACACGCTTGCATGAATTAATTTGAAACTCGGTACACATATAGATCTCATCGGGCCGAACAACTTTCGTGCTCTAAGTTTTACGCCAGCCCAACAGGAAGTCGGCTATTTAGGGTTGTTTGGAAACGCTTGCTGTGGAATTTAATGTACTCCTCCTAGGAAATACATCGATTCGCCTCCAAACTCGGTCAGCGTGAAGTCAAGACATTGAGGATGCTAAATTGCGGACGGATTTTTGATATCTCGAACGGTTTGGCTGTGGCGAGGAAACGAATTAATGGCGAGAAAAGAGAAACACGAAGTGTTATAACTAATGCATACATTAACTGATCTTGATGAAACTTCAGCAGTTTGTTCATGGTAAGAGGCCGATCAGATGGATGTAACTATTGTGTGTCAAAGTTAAAGCGCCACCAACTGGCAGCAGGAAATGTGTCACTTTCAAAATGCTTTTGACAAAAGTGGGGGGGGTCGTTTTACCTACAGTAGCACAACTCAGTACGTATGTTGATCTCATCGACCCGGACAACTTTCTAATTTAAAGTCATTAGCTCCGACCATCAGGAAGTCAGATATTTTGGTTTGAATGTGGATTTTTTGCAAAATCAGCCTCCAAAAGGCACTAAAAGCCTCAAATCTTCTAAAAATGTAATTTTTTACCATTTATTTCTATATAAAAGTATACAAATATCACAACTAAACCCATTTTATTCTGATTTTAAAAAGAATTTTATTCTAATTTTATTCTAAATTTTAAAACAGTAAAGTAAAAAAAAAATTCAAGTCATACATAGGGCTATACTGCCCTCTTGTGTCCAAAAGGACATCAAAATAATATATAAAACTTTTTACCAGCTAGGCCAATAATGTATTTAAATATACATTTATTAGGTATGTGTCTGAGGATTTTCCCACCGGTTAATCGACGTGTGTGACACGAGCGGGTGCTTTTAAATCGCTAATATAAAAGTGAAAGAAAAATACGGACGTCCGCACGGACATTTATAATGGTGCACACACAAATCACACACACGTTGGAAAGAATTATGCTTTTAAACAACACTAAACCGCCATTAGATGTCGCCAAGTGACCGTCTTAATGAGCGAGTCATTGATTCATTCGTTCAAACGATTCGTAATCCATAAACATATACAGATCCATAAACATGGATCCATAAACATCCAATCCATAAACATAAACAGATGTTTATGGATTGATCATTCAATCTTTGAGTCAACCAATTCGTTCAAAATGCTGAATCATTCAGTTATGAGAAAACACGTTCCTGTGAGATGCGTTCTTCTGTGATCTTTGTTTAACTATTTTCGCTGCTGAAACAGAACAAAAACAGTCAATATTGTATCTAAAATGTAAATGACTTCATTTTAACTGTTAATATCCTGTTGTATGAAATCAATGTCACAGTTTCAATTGTGATTGTATTCAGGAAAAGTTAGGTACGGAGAGCGAGCGATTTCAACGAAATCAGAACTAAACCCATTTTATTCTTTTATTATTATTATTATTCAATTTAAGAATTATGTTTGAGTTTAAAAAAAGCCAGAATGTTTTAGTCCCAAAAATAAATAAATCATGCCATGGATTGCTTGAAATTAATTTTTTTTATTATATTTATTTTTTCGTTTTGGCTTTGTTTATAGTTTATTTTTTATTTTTTATTCTTGTTCCGTTCTGAATATCATTACATTTAAAGGATTTGTTGTGGAATATTTTGAGTGTATCATAAAATCAGAATATTCTCTCGATTTAGTGATCCCCTACTTATTATTTTATTTTATTTTTTTCTTTGTTCTAATCAGGTCAGGCAAGTAAAATTATCTGTGTCTTGTCCCTTAAATTTATTTATATATATATATGTATGTGTGTGTGTGTGTATATATATATATATATATATATATATATATATATGTATATACATATATATATATATATATATATGTATGTATGTGTGTGTGTGTGTGTGTGTATATATATATATAAATATAAATATAGCTGCGAGCAGCGATGGAGGGCCAAAGCCGGCGGTACCGCCACCCTGGCACCAGGATTGCGGTGCCACCGGCTTGGGCCCGTAATCGCTGCTCGCAGCTATATTTAGGGCCCAAGCCCTGAAAGGGCGAAGGCCCTATTGTTTCCGGTAGGATTATTTATTATTATTATTATTAGGGCCCGAGCACCGATGGTGTGAGGACCCTCTTGGAATTGCTCTGTTTATTATTATTATTATTATTCTTCTCCGCATTTAATTGCATTTTTGAGGGCCTAAACATGCTCGAAAACTCACAAAACTTTGCACACGCATCAGAACTGTCGAAAATTTACATCTGATATAGGTTTCAGAATTGGACGGGGCAAAATGGCTCGATAGCGCCACCTATAAAATTTCAACGGAGTGCGCCTCCCGCAACGTTCCACGTACGTGCACGAAATTCGGTACATACATGTAATGACCTAATACCTACAAAAAAGTCTCTTGGAGCATAGCCCTAAACACAACAGGAAGTCAGCCATTTTGAACTTCCTCTCAGATTTTTGTGCAGTTTTTGCCATTTTCAGGCCTCGTACTTTAACGAACTCCTCCTACAGTTTTAATCTGATCATCTTCAAATTTGGTGAGTGTAATCTTAAGGCCTTTGCGACGTTAAATTGCGAAGATCTTGAGTTTTCGTCAAAGGGCGGGTCCTCGGCGGCCTGATAAATTTCGATGTTTCGCCATGAAACAGGAAGTTGTTGTAACTCAGGCATGGAATGTCCAATCTGCCCCAAACTTCACACGTTTGATAAGAGTTCTGTCCTGAACACATGACCATGCTCATATTCAGTTATAGTCATAGCGCCACCTGCTGGCAACAGGAAGTGACATGTTTAACACTGTTATGGACTCCTAATAACATATAAAAAAGTGCCAGCAAGTGCTAAACATGCTAACAACATACTAGAAGCATGCTAAAACATGCTAGCAAACTCTTAGCTAAGTGCTAAAGCATGCTATTATTGCAATTAAATAGGAATTTGCTGTAACTCAGGCATGGAATGTCCAATCTGCCCCAAACTTCACACTTTTGATAAGCGTTCTGTACTGAACACATCTACATGAGAATATTCAGTTATAGTAATAGCGCCACCTACTGGTAACAGGAAGTGTCATGTTTAACACGTTGATGCCATTCTAGCAACATGTTAAAAATGCCATTGACTTCTAAACATGCTAGAAACATGTTAAAACATGCTAGCAATACTTAGCTAAGTGCTAAAGCATGCTAATTCAATGAAACAGGATGTTGTTGTTACTCAAGAAGGCAATGTCCAATCTGCGCCAAACTTCACACTTTTAATAAACGTTCTATCCTGAACACATGACCATGCTCATATTCAGTTACAGTCATAGTGCCACCTGCTGGCAACAGGAAGTGACATGTTAAACACTGTTGTGGACATATAAAAACATATAAAAAAGTGCCAGCAAGTGCTAAACATGCTAACAACATACTAGAAACATGCTAAAACATGCTAGCAAACACTTAGCTAAGTGCTAAAGCATGCAAATGCTGCAATTAAATAGGAATTTGCTGTAACACAGGCATGGAATGTCCAATCTGCCCCAAATTTCACACGTTTGATAAGAGTCATGGCCTGAACACATCTACATGAGAATATTCAGTTATAGTAATAGCGCCACCTGCTGTCAACAGGAAGTGACATGTTTAACACTGTTGTGGTCTCCTAATAACATATAAAAAAGAGCCAGCAAGTGCTAAACAGGTTAGCAACATACTAGAAACATGCTAGCAAACACTTAGTTAAGTGCTAAAGCATGCTATTACTGCAATTAAATAGGAATTTGCTGTAACTCAGGCATGGAATGTCCAATCTGCCCTAAACTTCACACGTTTGATAAGAATCATGGCCTGAACACATGTCTATGCTCAAATTCAGTTATAGTAATAGCGCCACCTACTGGCAACAGGAAGTGACATGTTTAACACGTTGATGCCGTTCTAGCAACATGTTAAAAATGCCATTGAGTTCTAAACATGCTAGAAACATATTAAAACATGCTAGCAATACTTAGCTAAGTGCTAAAGCATGCTAATTCAATGAAACAGGACTTTGTTGTTACTCAAGAAGGCAATGTACAATCTACCCCAAACTTCACATGTTTGATAAGAGTTATCTCTTGAACACATGTCCATGCTCATATTTAGTTATAGTCATAGCGCCACCTGCTGGCAACAGGAAGTGACGTTTAACACTGTTCTTGACTCCTAATAACATATAAAAAAATGCCAGTAGATGCTAAACATCCTACCAACATACTAGAGACATAATAAAACATACTAGCAAACACTTAGCTAAGTGCTAAAGAATGATATTACTGCAATTAAATATGAATTTGCTGTAACTCAGGCATGGAATGTCCAATCTGCCCCAAACTTCACACTTTTGATAAGCGTTCTGTCCTGAACACATGACCATGCTTATATTCAGTTACAGTAATAGCGCCACCTGCTGGCAACAGGAAGTGACATGTTTAACACTGTTATGGACTCCTAATAACATATAAAAAAGTGCCAGCAAGTGTTAAACATGCTAACAACATACTAGAAACATGCTAAAACATGCTAGCAAACTCTTAGCTAAGTGCTAAAGCATGCTATTATTGCAATTAAATAGGAATTTGCTGTAACTCAGGCATGGAATGTCCAATCTGCCCCAAACTTCACACTTTTGATAAGAGTCATGGCCTGAACACATCTACATGAGAATGTTCAGTTATAGTAATAGCGCCACCTACTGGCAACAGGAAGTGACATGTTTAACACGTTGATGCCGTTCTAGCAACATGTTAAAAATGCCATTGAGTTCTAAACATGCTAGAAACATATTAAAACATGCTAGTAATGCTTAGCTAAGTGCTAAAGAATGCTAATTCAATGAAACATGACTTTGTTGTTACTCAAGAAGGCAATGTCCAATTTGCACCAAACTTCACAAGTTTGATAAGAGTTCTGTCCTGAACACACATCCATGCTCATATTCAGTTATAGTCATAACGCCACCTACTGGCAACAGAAACTGACATGGTTAACACAGTAATGCAGTACTAACCACATAATTATTGTGTACTAAGCATGCTAGAAACAGACTAAACATGCTAGCAACACTTAGCTGAGTCATGAAGCATGCTATTATCACCATTATACAAAACATTTTGTAACTGACTTTGACATACTCTTACTATATATACCTCCTTAAATGTACATTTCCCAACCATGCTCTGTCTTCCTAAAGCCACCGAGTGTTGATGGCACGGGTGCGAGGGCCCTTTCATCGCTGCTTGCAGCTTTAATTATTATTATTATTTTTCTGTCAACCTTTCGGGCACTTTTGGGGCCTTTAACATGCTCGAAAACTCTTGAAATTTTGCACACAGGTCAGAACCTGCGGCCATCAGGGCCGGGCTGAAGCTGGTACCCGGGCGTGGCAGGGGGGCTCAACAGCGCCCCCTTGAACGGGGTCCGAAAACTTGGTCCATAAATCAGACACGCTTGCATGTAATAATATGAAACTCAATACACATATAGATCTCATCGGGCCAAACAACTTTCGTACTTTTACTTTTTACGCCAGCCCAACAGGAAGTCGGCTATTATGGGTTGTTTGGAAACGCATGCTGTGGAATTTAATGTACTCCTCCTAGGGAACTCATCCATTCGCCTCCAAACTCAGTCAGCATGAAGTCAAGACATTGAGGATGCTAAATTGCGGACGGATTTTTGATATCTCGAACGGTTTGGCCGTGGCGAGGACACGAATTTATGGCGAATAATGGAAACAGGAAGTGTGTTATAACTTCTGCATACATTAACTGATCTTGATTAAACTTCAGCAGTGTGTTCGTTGTAAGAGGCCGATCACATGGATGTGACTATTGTGAGTCAAAGTTATAGCGCCACCAACTGGCAGCAGGAAGTGTGTCACTTTCAAAATGCTTTGAAATCACCCTCTTATTTTTACCCGATTTGCTTCAAACTTTATGTGTATAATGTAGACACATGGCAGATGTAGACCTGTGAAAGGTTTATTGATATCTTAAATACTGTTGCCGTGGCAACGCATCAAACTTTAATATTCTTTTCAGATGCTTTTGAGACTCTTAACATACTTGAAATTGGATGAAACTCGACAGACACATCACATTTATTATCCAGTAGACATGTGCAAAGTTTCAGAAACGGGCGTGGTGAGGGGCTCAGTAGCGCCACCTTTAGTCAAAAATGGGAGCTTAGTTTTAAGTAGAGTCACAAAAATCGTTATGTATATTGTTCTCATCAAGCCGGACAACTTTCTAATTTATAGTCATAAGCTGTGACCAACAGGAAGTGAGATATTTTTGTTTGAATGTGATTTTTTGGAGAATTCTCTCCCTCTCTCTCTCTGCCTCTGCGTCTCTGTGTGTGTGAGGGGTGGGGGGATTTGTCTTTTGAGTGAGATTTGTTTAAAATTCCTGTTTTTCAAGGTTTCAGGGGCTTTTGGGGCCTTTAACGTGCTCGAAAACTCTTGAAACTTTGCACACAGGTCAGAACCCGCGGCCATCAGGGCCGGGCTGAAGCTGGTACCCGGGCGTGGCAGGGGGGCTCAACAGCGCACCCTGGAACGGGATCCGAACACTTGTCCATAAATCAAACACACTTGCATGTAATGATATGAAACTCGGTACACATATAGATCTCATCGGGCCGAACAACTTTCGTACTTTTACTTTTTACGCCAGCCCAACAGGAAGTCGGCTATTATGGGTTGTTTGGAGAACGCTTGCTGTGGAATTTGAAACACTTCTCCTAGAGAATTAATTAAATCGCCACCAAACTCGGTGTGCATGAAGTCAAGACATTGAGGATGCTAAATTGCGGACGGATTTTTGATATCTCAAACGGTTTGGCCGTGGCGAGGACACGAATTTATGGCGAGAAAAGAGAAACACGAAGTGGAATAACTTCTGCACACATTAACTGATCTTGATGAAACTTCAGCAGTGTGTTCGTGGTAAGAGGCCGATTAGATGGATGTGACTATTGTGAGTTAAAGTTATAGCGCCACCAACTGGCAGCAGGAAGTGTGTCACTTTCAAAATGTTTTTGACAAAAGTGGGGGGGTTAGTTTTACCCACAATTACAAAAATCAGTACGTATATTGGTCTCATCGAGCCGGACAACTTTCTAATTGACAGTTATTAGCTACGACCAACAGGGTGTCAGATATTTTGGTCTGAATATGGATTTTTTGTTAAATCAGCCTCTGAGTTTTTAGTTACTCCTCCTAAAAGGTTTATTTTGTTCCCACCAAACTTTTTCAACATGATAAAAATATATTAATGATGCTAAATTGTAAACGGATATTGAATATCTCAAACGGTTTTGCTATGGCGAGGGATTAAATTAATGTCAAAAAGGAAGCAGGAAACATCTCATAACTTCTAAAAATGTAATTATACACCATTTATTTTTATATAAAATTATACAAATACTAGAACTAAACCTATTTTATTCTGTTTTTGCAATTCAAGAAGTATGAAAAAGTTAAAAACAGGCTATTTAGTGCTATTTTGTTCAACAAAAAAGCAAACATAGGGCTATACTGCCCTCTTGTGTCCAAAAGGATATCAAACTAGTATATAAAACGTTTTACTAGGTAGGCCTATTGTATTTAAATATAAATTTATTAGGTATATGACTGTGAGGATATTTTCCCATCGGTTAATCGACGTGTGACACGAGCGGGTGCTTTTAAATCGCTAATATAAAAGTGAAAGTAAAAAACGGACGTCCGCACGGACATTGATAATGGTGCACGTTGGAAAAAATGATACTTTTAAACATAACACTAAACCGCCATTAGGTGTCGCCAGGCGACCATCTTAATGAGCGAGTCATTGATTCATTCGTTCAAACGATTCGTTCCAATGACTGAGTCATTCATGATTGAGACAGATGTTTATGGATTGACCATTGAATCTTTAAGTCAACCGATTCGTTTCAAAATGCTGAATCATTCAGTAATGAGAAAACAAGTTGCTGTGAGATGCGCAATGGTTCTGCTGTGATCTTTGTTTAACTATTTTTGCTGCTGAAACAGAACAAAAACAGTCAATATTGCATCTAAAATGTAAGTGACTTAATTGTAACTGTTTATTAACCTGTTGTATGAAATCAATGTCACAGTTTCAATCGTGATTGTATTCAGGAAGTAGTTGCCTACTCGTCAAGTGAGGTTGCTTAACTCTATCATGTTATAAAATATATAAAAACTCCATATTTGTAATTTTTATAGTCAGTATGTTGTTAACTGGTTTGCTTTTTTGTGTGCTGCGCTCATTTGTTTACAATTCTCCTGGAGAAGCAGCATGAGCCTCAGCAGTGCAACCTTGTTACCATTGATCAGTAATACATTCATTTTTAACTGCTGATTGCAACTTAAAATGAATGTAATGAAATTAGAATAATCTCTCGTTTTAGTGACTCCCAAGTTATTTTTTTGTTATTGACATTCTAATCAGGCTATACTCTGGTCGGGCAAGTAAAATTCTCTTTCAGGTAGGCCTATTGTATTTATATATAAATATATTAGGGATGTGACTGTGATAAAATTTTCCCACCGGTTAATCGGCGTGTGACACCGCTGAGGGCTTTTAAATCGCTAACTATAGTATACTATATACTAGTAAAATACAGACGTCCGCACAGACATTGATAATGGTGCGGAGTAGAGCGAGCGTTTTCAATGTATTCCTATGGATGTAGGAATTAACTAAAACATTTTATTTATGTTTTTGTGTCCACTGTTCAACCGCAACCGCGTCACACACACACACACATTCCAGAATTGCAATCTTGACATCGCAGCCTGTTCATTATAGCCCTAATACAATATAATAATAAAAATAGTCAACCTAACATAAACGAATTACACTGCTCTGTTTAAATAGTCAGTAGTACAATTTGTACCATTCACAGAAAGCAGAGCTCCACTGTTTCCAAGCACATTTTTGCGCGTGTGAAGAGGATGATTTTTTCCATCCATATTGGAACACGAGTGAAGTACAAAGCCTATAATAAAGAATAGTTTAGCATCCAAATACATCGCAAATATTGAAACATTTTGATTCTAATGAGAGGGTTACGTGAGACCAACACTGCTTACTTTCGTTTTTATTTTTACATTAAATTTAAAGGATTTGTTGTGGAATATTTTGAGTGTATCATAAAATCAGAATAAGGTAAGACAAGTAATATTTTCTGTCTTATATATATATATATACGTATATATATATATATATATATATATATATATATATATATATATATATATGTATATGTATATGTATGTGTGTGTGTGTATATATATATATATATATATATATATATATATATAAATATAGCTGCGAGCAGCGATGGAGGGCCAAAGCCGGCGGCACCGCCATCCCCGGTGCCTTTAGGTAACTAAAGGCTCCGGGGTTGCGGTGCCACCGGCTTGGGCCCGTAATCGCTGCTCGCAGCTATATTTATTATTATTATTATTATTATTATTATTATTATTATTTTTCTGTCAACCTTTCGGGCACTTTTGAGACCCTTAACGTGCTCGAAAACTCTTGAAACTTTGCACACGGGTCAGAACCCGTGGCCATCAGGGCTGGGCTGAAGCTGGTACCCGGGCGTGGCAGGGTGGCTCGACAGCGCCCCCTTGAACGGGGTCCGAAAACTTGGTCCATAAATCAGACACGCTTGCATGTAATAATATGAAACTCGGTACACATATAGATCTCATCGGGCCGAACAACTTTCGTACTTTTACTTTTTACGCCAGCCCAACAGGAAGTCGGCTATTATGGGTTGTTTTGAAACGCATACTGTGGAATTTAATGTACTCCTCCTAGAGAATTCATCCAATCGCCTCCAAACTCGGTCAGGATGAAGTCAAGACATTGAGGATGCTAAATTGCGGACGGATTTTTGATATCTCGAACGGTTTGGCCGTGGCAAGGAAACGAATTTATGGCGAATAAGGGACACAGGAAGTGTGTTATAACTTCAGCATACATTATCTGATCTTGATGAAACTTCAGCAGTGTGTTCGTTTTCAGAGGCCGAACACAAGGATGTGATTATTGTGAGTCAAAGTTATAGCGCCACCAACTGGCAGCAGGAAGTGTGTCACTTTCAAAATGCTTTGAAATCACTCTCTTATTTTTACCTGATTTGCTTCAAACTTTATGTGTATGATGTAGACACACGGCAGATGTAGACCTGTGAAAGGATTATTGATATCTTAGATACTGTTGCCATGGCAACGCATCAAACTTTAATATTCTTTTTTGATGCTTTTGAGACTCTTAACATACTTGAAATTGCATGAAACTCGACAGACACATCACACTTATTATCCAGTAGACATGGGCAAAGTTTCAGAAACGGGCGTGGTGAGGGGCTCAGTAGCGCCACCTTTAGTCAAAAATGGGGGCTTAGTTTTACCTAGAATCACAAAACTTGGTATGTATATTGTTCTTTTCGAGCCGGACAACTTTCTAATTTACACTTATTAGCTCAAAGCAACAGAAAGTCAGATATTTTGGTTTGAATGTGATTTTTTGGAGAAATTTCTCTCTCTCTGTCTCTGAGTGTGTGAGGGGTGGGGGTGATTTGTCAGTTGAGTGAGATTTACTTTTTCATTTGTTTTTCAAGGTTTCTGGGGCTTTTGGGTCCCTAAACGTGCTCGAAAACTCTTGAAACTTTGTACACAGGTCAGAACCCGCGGCCATCAGGGCCGGGCTGAATCTGGTAGCCGGGCGTGGCAGGGGGGCTCAACAGCGCCCCCTTGAACGGGGTTCTAAAACTTGGTCCATATATCAAACACGCTTGCATGAAATAATTTGAAACTCGGTACACATATAGATCTCATCGGGCCGAACAACTTTCGTGCTCTAAGTTTTACGCCAGCCCAACAGGAAGTCGGCTATTTAGGGTTGTTTGGAAACGCTTGCTGTGGAATTTAATGTACTCCTCCTAGGAAATACATCGATTCGCCTCCAAAGTCGGTCAGCGTGAAGTCAAGACATTGATGATGCTAAATTGCGGACGGATTTTTGATATCTCGAACGGTTTGGCTGTGGCGAGGAAACGAATTAATGGCGAGAAAAGAGAAAAACGAAGTGTTATAACTAATGCATACATTAACTGATCTTGATGAAACTTCAGCAGTTTGTTCATGGTAAGAGGCCGATCAGATGGATGTAACTATTGTGTGTCAAAGTTATAGCGCCACCAACTGGCAGCAGGAAATGTGTCACTTTCAAAATGCTTTTGACAAAAGTTGGGGGGGTTGTTTTACCTACAGTAGCACAACTCAGTACGTATGTTGATCTCATCGACCCGGACAACTTTCTAATTTAAAGTCATTAGCTCCGACCATCAGGAAGTCAGATATTTTGGTTTGAATGTGGATTTTTTGCAAAATCAGCCTCCAAAAGGCACTAAAAGCCTCAAATCTTCTAAAAATGTAATTTTATGCCATTTATTTCTATATAAAAGTATACAAATATCACAACTAAACCCATTTTATTCTGTTTTTAAAAAGAATTTTATTCTAATTTTATTCTAAATTTTAAAACAGTAAAGTAAAAAAAAAAATTCAAGTCATACATAGGGCTATACTGCCCTCTTGTGTCCAAAAGGACATCAAAATAATATATAAAACTTTTTACCAGCTAGGCCAATAATGTATTTAAATATACATTTATTAGGTATGTGTCTGAGGATATTTTCCCACCGGTTAATCGACGTGTGTGACACGAGCGGGTGCTTTTGTATCGCTAATATAAAAGTGAAAGAAAAATACGGACGTCCGCACGGACATTTATAATGGTGCACACACAAATCACACACACGTTGGAAAGAATTATGCTTTTAAACAACACTAAACCGCCATTAGATGTCGCCAAGTGACCGTCTTAATGAGAGAGTCATTGATTCATTCGTTCAAATGATTCGTAATCCATAACATACATATCCATAAACATGGATCCATAAACATCCAATCCATAAACATAAACAGATGTTTATGGATTGATCATTCAATCTTTGAGTCAACCAATTCGTTCAAAATGCTGAATCATTCAGTTATGAGAAAACACGTTCCTGTGAGATGCGTTCTTCTGTGATCTTTGTTTAACTATTTCCGCTGCTGAAACAGAACAAAAACAGTCAATATTGCATCTAAAATGTAAATGACTTCATTTTAACTGTTAATAACCTGTTGTATGAAATCAATATCACAGTTTCAATAGTGATTGTATTCAGGAAAAGTTAGGTACGGAGAGCGAGCGATTTCAACGAAATCAGAACTAAACCCATTTTATTCTTTTATTATTATTATTATTCAATTTAAGAATTATGTTTGAGTTTAAAAAAAGCCAGAATGTTTTAGTCCAAAAAATAAATAAATCATGCCATGGATTGCTTGAAATTAATTTTTTTTATTATATTTATTTTTTCGTTTTGGCTTTGTTTATAGTTTATTTTTAAGTTTTTATTCTTGTTCCGTTCTGAATATCATTACATTTAAAGGATTTGTTGTGGAATATTTTGAGTGTATCATAAAATCAGAATAATTCTCTCGATTTAGTGATCCCCTACTTATTATTTTATTTTATTTTTTTCTTTGTTCTAATTAGGTCAGGCAAGTAAAATTATCTGTGTCAAGTCCCTTAAATTTATTTATATATATATATATGTATGTATGTGTGTGTGTGTATATATATATATATATACAGTATATATATATATATATATATATATATATATATATATATGTGTGTGTGTGTGTATATATATATATATATATATATATAAATATAAATATAGCTGCGAGCAGCGATGGAGGGCCAAAGCCGCCGGCACCGCCACCCTGGCACAAGGATTGCGGTGCCACCGGCTTGGGCCCGTAATCGCTGCTCGCAGCTATATTTATTATTATTATTATTATTTTGTCAACCTTTCGGCCACTTTTGGGGCCCTTAACATGCTCGAAAACTCTTGAAACTTTGCACAAAGGTCAGAACCCGCGGCCATCAGGGCCGGGCTGAGGCTGGTACCCGGGCGTGGCAGGGGGGCTCGACAGCGCCCCCTGGAACGGGATCCGAACACGTGTCCATAAATCAAACACACTTGCATGTAATAATATGAAACTCGGTACACATATAGATCTCATCGGGCCGAACAACTTTCGTGCTCTAAGTTTTACGCCAGCCCAACAGGAAGTCGGCTATTTAGGGTTGTTTGGAAACGCATGCTGTGGAATTTAATGTACTCCTCCTAGGGAATTCATCGATTCGCCTCCAAACTCGGTGTGCATGAAGTCAAGACATTGAGGATGCTAAATTGCGGACGGATTTTTGATATCTCGAACGGTTTGGCCGTGGCGAGGGAACGAATTTATGGCGAAAAAATGAAACAGGAAGTGTGTTATAACTTCTGCATACATTAACTGATCTTGATGAAACTTCAGCAGTGTGTTCGTTGTAAGAGGCCGATCGCACAGATGTGACTATTGTGAGTCAAAGTTATAGCGCCACCAACAGGCAGCAGGAAGTACATCACTATTAAAATGCTTTGAAATCACTGTCTTATTTTTACCAGATTTGCTTCAAACTTTATGTGTACAATGTAGACACACGGCAGATGTAAACCTGTGAAAGGATTATTGATATCTTAGATACTGTTGCCGTGGCAACGCATCAAACTTTAATATTCTTTTTTTATGCTTTTGAGACTCTTAACATACTTGAAATTGCATGAAACTCGACAGACACATCACATTTATTATCCAGTAGACATGTGCAAAGTTTCAGAAACGGGCGTGGTGAGGGGCTCAGTAGCGCCACCTTTAGTCATAAGTGGGGGGGGTAGTTTTATCAACAGCAACAAAACTTGGTATGTGTATTGTTCTCATCAAGACGGACAACTTTCTAATTTACATGATCTATCTCCGACCAACAGGAAGAGAGATATTTTGGTTTGAATGTGGATTTTCTGAAGAATTTTCTCTCCCTCTCTCTGTGTCTCTGTGTGTGTGAGGGGAGGGGGGATTTGACTATTGCTTTTATATTGTTAATCAAGGTTTCAGGGGATTTTGGGGTCCTTAACATGCTCAAAAACTCTTGAAACTTTGCACACAAGTCAGAACCCCCTGCCATCAGGGACGGGCTGAAGCTGGTACCCGGGCGTGGCAGGGGGGCTCAACAGCGCCCCCTTGAAAGGGGTCCCAAAACTTGGTCCATAGATCAAACACGCTTGCATGAATTAATATGAAACTCGGTACACATATAGATCTCATCGGGCCGAACAACTTTCCCCCGGTCAAGTTTTACGCCAGCCCAACAGGAAGTCGGCTATTATGGGTTATTTGGAAAACGCTTGCTGTGGAATGCGAAGTACTCCTCCTAGAGAATTCATCCAATCCCCACCAAACTCGGTTTGCATGAAGTCAAGACATTGAGGATTCTAAATTGTGGACGGATTTTTGATATCTCGAACGGTTTGGCCGTGGCGAGGAAACGAAATTATGGCGAGAAAAGAGAAACACGAAGTGGTATAACTTCTGCATACATTAACTGATCTTCATGAAACTTCACCAGTGTGTTCGTGGTAAGAGGCCGATCAGATGGATGTAACTATTGTGAGCCAAAGTTATAGCGCCACCAACTGGCAGCAGGAAGTGTGTCACTTTCAACATGCTTTTGACAAAAGTGGGGGGGTTAGTTTTACCAACAGTTCCAAAAATCAGTATATATATTGGGCTCATCGAGTTAGACAACTTTCTAATTTACAGTTATTAGCTCAGAGCAAAAGGAAGTCATATATTTTGGTTTGAATGTGGATTTTTTGGATATTTCAGACATTGAGTTTTTAGCTACTCTTCCTAACTGGTTTATTTTATTCACACCAAACTTTTTCAAAATGATAAAGATACATTAAAGATGCTAAATTGTGAACGGATATTAAACATCTCAAACGGTTTTGCTATAGTGAGGGACTAAAGTAAAGTAACCCTTAAAGCCTCATCTTCTAAAAATGTAATTAAACACCATTTATTTCTATATAAAAGTATAAAAATATCACAACTAAACCCATTTTATTCTTTTTTTTTTTTTCAAGTTTAAAAATAGTAATTGTACTATTTAGTCCCATAAAAGTCAAGTCATACATAGGGCTATACTGCCCTCTTGTGTTCAAAATCAGGTAGGCTTATTGTATCTACATAAAAATATACTAGGTATGTGACGGTGAGAATATTTTACCACCGGTTAATCGACGTGTGACACCACTGGGGGCTTTTGAATCGCCAACTTAAAAACGAAAGTAAAATATGTTCGTCCGCACTGACATTGATAGTGGTTGAGCGAGCGTTTCAAATGAATTCCTATGGAACTGAAAAACGTTCACTCTGTTCTGCTCGTTCCTCGCCGTGGATGCGCACCGTTATGAATGCCCGTGCAGCCATAAGCATTTTAGTTTCATTTTAAAATTAGCGCCTTTCGGGGGGTGGATTGCTTGAAATTATTTTACAAAAGCAGAATGTTGTGTTTTATTGCGACTGTACACAAATACAAGTTAACACTTTGCAGTTTGAATGTCGTCCTGTATAATGACGGAGTATGTTTTTATGTGTCCACTGTTCAATCGCACCAACGCCACACACACACACCCACCCACACACACACGGTTTACTATCTTTGTGGGGACTCTCCATAGATTTAATGATTTTTATACTGTACAAACTGTATATTTTATCTCCTTACACTAACCCTACCTCTAAACCTACCCATCACAGAAAACTTTCTGCATTTATACATTTCCAAAAAAACTCATTCTGTATGAAGCTTGTTTACCCATGGGGACCTCTATTTAGGTCCCCACTGTGACACGAGTCCCCATGAGTCTGTGTGCATTCAGGTTAAAGTCCCCACCGGGACAGAAAAACATGAACACACACACACACACACACACACACACACACACACACACACACACACACACACACACTCCAGCATTGCAATCTTGACATTGCAGCCTGTTCATTATAGACTTAATAAAATATAATAATAAAATGGTCAACCTAACATATAAAGATTACACTGCTCTAAATAGTCAGTTGTACAATTCGTACATTCACGGTAAGCACCGCTCCACTATGAATTTTCCAAGCACATTTTTGCGCATGTGAAGAGGATGATTTTTTCCGTCGATATTGGAACACGAGTGAAGAACAAAGCCTATAATAAAGAATAGTTTAGCATCCAAATACATCGCAAATGTTGAAACATTTTGATTCTAATGAGAGGGTTACGTGAGCCCAACACTGCTTTCTTTCATTTTTATTTTTACATTAAATTTAAAGGATTTGTTGTGGAATATTTTGAGTGTATCATAAAATCAGAATAAGGTAAGTCAAGCAATATTTTTGGTCTTTTATATATATATATATATATATATATATATATATATATATATATATAAATATAGCTGCAAGCAGCAATGAAGGGCCAAAGCCGGCGGTACTGCCACCCCGGTGCCTTTAGGTAACTAAAGGCACCGGGGTTGCGGTGCCACCGGCTTGGGCCCGTAATCGCTGCTCGCAGCTATATTTATTATTATTTTGTCAACCTTTCGGGCACTTTTGGGGCCCTTAACATGCTCGAAAACTCTTGAAATTTTGCACACAGGTCAGAACCCGCGGCCATCAGGGCCGGGCTGAAGCTGGTACCCGGGCGTGGCAGGGGGCCTCGACAGCGCCCCCTGGAACGGGATCCGAACACTTGTCCATAAATCAGACACGCTTGCATGTAATAATATGAAACTCGGTACACATATAGACCTCATCGGGCTGAACAACTTTCGTGCTCTAAGTTTTACGCCAGACCAACAGGAAGTCAGCTATTATGGGTTGTTTGGAAACGCATGCTGTGGAATTTGATGTACTCCTCCTAGGAAATTCATCCATTCGCCTCCAAACTCGGTCGGCATGAAGTCAAGACATTGAGGATGCTAAATTGCGGACGGATTTTTGATATCTCGAACGGTTTGGCCGTGGCAAGGAAACGAATTTATGGCGAATAATTCAAACAGGAAGTGTGTTATAACTTCTGCATACATTAACTGATCTTGATGAAACTTCAGCAGTGTGTTAATTGTAAGAGGCCGATCACA